>NC_091170.1:13639473-13896171 GCF_040958095.1 Procambarus clarkii
CAATTGTGTCTAGATTTTTTTACCCTTCTTTGCATATATCCCTTTCGAGAATGCTATTGTGAAAAATTTGACATCAAAATGAATGATGTTGCACGAAAATTATAAAGTGAGAAAACTGAAAAGATTATACAAATTTTAGTGTAGGTGAGCTCTCACAGGAAAGGCCAGACCCACTCACTGTAGGTTGCGCTGGGGATCGCCTGGTGGGCCAGGCCAACGAATGCCTATATTCTTTTAGAGAAACTCATGAAATTTCAAAATTAATGCCAACCATAGAATATTATTTTTAATGTGCCTAATAGCTTTTCCAAGACCTCAACTTTTTCTTATAATGTTGTGATCATCTATGAAAATTATTAAAAACGCCATTGGAGCCATATTAAGAGAGGTATAGAGATACAATGTTTCATAACGATCTTAATATGCTCTAGGATGCCTAAAATTGCCCACAAGTGTCTAATCTAGCTTTGTAGCCTGCATAACTGTATACAGTATATTGAAATCTAAACTCTTATTCGTTCTTTTTTTTTATTCAATAAATAATATAATATTATTATTTATTACTTACAAAAAAAAGAAATAGAAAGTATAGTTACATATATACTGGTTGAAATTTTATTTGCGTCCAATGTGTGTGTGTGTGTGCTCACATAGTTGTGCTTGGGAATGATTGAGCATAGCCTCTTTGGCCCCATGCAAATTCCAGAGTCTATTGGAATCAGTCATATCCACATTTGAAACTGTGTATGGGAACTGCCTCAATCTCAGCACTGTGTAATGCACTCTGTCTGTTAGGTACTCTGGCCCTTTTCTTTCTATATTCAATTTTTCCAAAGCCTCACCAAACATTTACCAACAAAACGATTCCTTTCAACCTTCAGATTTCATGAAATCTCTTATCTGGGGGTCTCTCTCTCTCTCTCTCACATTCTTACAACTGAGTCAAGAAAAAATATAACAATGACAACCCCTAACTTAATATTCACTAGGATGCCTAAAATTGACCACACGTGTCTAACCTAGCTTTGTGCCTGCATAACTGTAAATATTCTCTATGATGCTTAAAATTGGCCACACGTGTCTAATCTAGCTCTGTGGCCTGCATAACTGTATACAGTAAATATATAAAAATAAACTCTTATTCGTTATTTCTTTTTTTATTAAGTAAATAATATAATAATATTAATATTTAATACTTACAAAAAAAAGAAATAGAGAGTACAGTTACATACATACTGGTTGAAATTTTATTTTCATATATGTGTGTGTGTGTGTGGTTGTGCTTGGTGACGTTTGAGCATAAATTCATTGGCCCGGGGCAAAATTCCTAAGCCTAACGGAATCAGTCATATCTACATTTGAAACTGTGTATGGAGTCTACCTCAGTCTCATCTCTCCGTAAACTATTCCCTCTGTTATGTACTCTGGCACTTTTCTTTCTACACTCAAGTTTTCCAAAGCCTCACCAAACATTTACCAACAAAACGATTCCTTTCAACTCTCAGGTTTTATGAAATCTCTTATCTGGGGTATCTCTCTCTGTCTCTCTTTTTCTCTCTCTCTCTCTTTTTTTTTTCTCTCTCTCTCCTACAACTGAGTGAAGAAAAAATATAATAATGACAACAACTCATAACTTAAATATTTTTTTAGAGAAACTCATGAAATCTCAAATTGAAAACGAACCACAGATTATTATTTGTATTGTGCTTAATAGCTTTTCCAAGACACGAACTGCTTCTTTTATCACACACACACACACACACACACACACACACACACACACACACACACACACACACACACACACACACACACACACACACACACACACACACACACACACACACGCACACACACACACACACACACACACAAGCACACACACAAGCACACACACACACACACACACACAACACACACACATACACATTAGATGAAAATGAAAAAATCAATAAAAAAATAATAAAAATAACAAAAATTTTGTCAGTAACAAAGATGACTTCCATCACAAGGATTATAAACACACCAACATATGATTGTTTCAAAGAATTTTCACCATAAGATATAATGAAAGGGGATTTTCTTGGCCAGTTAAAGATAATTGAGGATAAGCAAAGGAAGTATGAAGAAAAAGTATTTAAATTACTAGTAGAAAATGGAACACTCTGGAGGGAGTTTCAAGCTTTAAAAAGAAGTATTCTTCAGCAAGATCAGAATATTACTGCATTAACGGACAAGGTAAAGATTCAAGAAGAACAAATCGAGGAACTAGTGGAAGAAAATGAGGTATGGAAATGGAAATTAGGCAAGGATATGCAAAGAGAAACTTCATTTGCAACTCACACAGAGGAGGTTAATAGAGAACTAGAAAAGTACAAAGAAAAAATTAAACCACACGTGCCTAGTTTTACTTTTTGGCCTGCATAACTGTATACAGTATATATAAAACTAAACTTCTAATCTTTTTTGTATTAAGTAAATAATTTAATATTATTATTTAATACTTACAAAAAAAATGAAATATAAAGTTTAGTTACATCTATACTGGTTGAAATATATTTCCATCCAATGTGTGTGTGTGTGTGAGCTCACCTAGTTGTGCTTGAGAAGGATTGAGCTTCGGCTCTTTGATTCCACCTCTTAATTTTTAATGAACTGTAGTGCAGATTCCTGCACTACAGTTCATTTGTGCATATATATCTTTTGCATATATATCTACATATCTTCATTTGAAAATGTGTATGGAGTCTGCCTCAGTCTCATCTCTACATAAACTATTCCCTCTGTTAGGTACTCTGGCACTTTTCTTTCTACACTCAAGTTTTCCAAAGCCTCACCAAACATTTACGAGCAAAACGATTCCTTTTAAATCTTAGATTTCATGAAATCTCTTATTTGGGGTATCTCTCTCTCTCTCTCTCTCTTACAACTGAGTCAAGAAAAATTTAATAATGACAACAACTCATAACTTAATATTCTCTAGGATGCCTAAAATTGGCCACACGTGTCTAATCTTGCTTTTTGGCCTGCATAACTGTATATAGTATATATAAAACTAAACTTCTAAGCTTTCTTTTTTATATTTAGTAAATAATATAATATAAATATTTAATAATTACAAAATAAAAGAAATAGAGAGTATAGTTACATCTATACTGGTGGAAATTTTATTTTTTCCAATGTGTGTGTGTACTAACCTTGTGTGTGTGTGGGTGTGCTCACATAGTTGTACTCAATTCGTTGTGTTTTGGGGGATCGAGCTTCGCCTCTTTTATTATACCTCTTAATGGTCAATGAACTGGTGTACAGATTCCTGAGCCTATTGGGCTCAATAATATATTCATTTGAAACTATGTATGGAGTCTGCCTCCACCTCATGACTGTGTAATGCATTCCGTTTGTTAGGGACTCTGACATTTTTCTTTCTACACTCAAGGTTTCCAAAGCCTCACCAAACATTGAGAAACAAAATAATTCCTTTCGACCCCTCAGATTTCATGAAATCTCTTATCTAGGGTATCTCTCTCTCTCTCTCTCTCTTACAATTGAGTCAAGAAAAAATATAATAATGTCAACAACTCATAACTTAATATTCTCTAGGATGCCTAAAATTGACCACACGTGTCTAATCTAGCTTTGTGGCCTGCGTAACTGAATACAGTATATAAAACTAAACTCTTATTCGTTCCTTTTTTTTATTAAGTAAATAATATAATAATATTATTATTTAATACTTAAAAAAAAAAAATAGAGAGTATAGTTACATATATTCTGGTTGAAATTTTCTTTTCTTATAATGTGTGTGTTTGTGAGGTTGTGCTTGGAGATGATTTAGCATTGGCTCTTTGGCCCGTACAAATTCCTGAGCCTAATGGGCTCTATCATATCTACATATGAAACTGTGTATGGAGTTTGCCTCCAGCTCATCACTGCGTAAAATATTCCGTATGTTAGGTACTCTGACATGTTTCTTTCTGCACTAAAGTTTTCCAAAGCCTCATCAAACATTGACCAACAAAACGATTCCTTTCAACCCTCAGTGAGTATAGAAGAAAAATATTAGTATTTAACAGATTCAGATTCAGATTCAGATGTTTATTCAGGTAAGGTATATACATACAAGTGATGTTACATTAATGGATTGATATATAGATAGAGCTAGTACATACAATGCCTAAAGCCACTATTACGCAATGCGTTTCGGGCAAGAAAAACATTAATATCTAGAACTTAATACTAATTGAGCATAAAGAATAAAAGGTGTTGAGAACAAATACAAATAAAGATAAAAAAAAGGGGGAACATGACTGAAAAAGCAGCACAAATACAATAGGTTGACGAACAGTGTTGATTAAAAAAAAAAAGAAAATAACAGACATGGGTTGACAATAGAGGAGTGAGGTAGATTACAGTGAATTTATTAGGTAGTGTTTAGTTTTTATCTTAAACTGGTTGAGAGAGGTACAGTCTTTAACATGGTTGGGAAGGTCATTCCACATTCTGGGCCCCTTGATTTCCAACAGATGGAACGTATTAGACAGTGATGTGGTGGAAGCAGATTCCATACTCATTTTCAAATGTAGATATGATAGAACCCAATAAGGCAAAAAAATTTGCTCAGGGCTAAAGAGCCTAAGCTCAATCCTCCCCAAGCACAACTAGGTGAGCACCCACATTTTTGCAAGCCACAAAGCTACACTAGTCACAAATGACCAGTTTTAGACATCTTAGAAAATGTTAAGTTATAAGTTATTGTCATTATTATATTTTTTCTTAACTCAGTAGTAAGAGAGAGAGAGAGATACCCCAGATAAGAGATTTCATAAAACCTGAGAGTTGAAAGGAATCGTTTTGTTGGTAAATGTTTGGTGAGGCTTTGGAAAACTTGAGTGTAGAAAGAAAAGTCCCAGAGTACCTAACAGACGGAATACTTTATGCAGTGATGAGACTGAGGCAGACTCCATACACAGTTTCAAACGTAGATATGATTGATTCCGTTAGGCTCAGGAATTTGCACAGGGCCAAAGAGCCTATGCTAAATCGTCCCCAAGCACAACCACACACACACACATAAAATGAAAATAAAATTTCAACCAGTATATATGTAACTATACTTTTATGTAACTTTTATGTAACTTTTATTTTATGTAACTATACTCTCTATATCTTTTTCTTTTTTTGGAAGTATTAAATAATAATATTATTATATTATTTACTTGATAAAAAAAAAGAACGAATAAGAATTTAGTTTTTATATACTGTATACAGTTATGCAGGCCACAAAGCTAGATTAGACACGTGTGGCCCATTTTAGGCATCCTAGAAAATATTTAGTTAAGTTATGAGTTGTCATTATTAAATTTTTTCTTGACTCAATTGTAAGAGAGAAAGAGAGAGATACCCCAGATAAGAGATTTAGATGAGCCACAGAGAAATTAGGAAGAACTTTTTCAGTGTCAGAGTAGTTAGTAAATAAATGCATTAGACAGAGATGTGGTGGAGGCTTACTCCCTACACGGTTTAAAATGTAGATATGATAGAGCCCAGTAGGCCCAGGAATCTGTACACCAGTTGATTGACAGTTGAGAGGCGAGACCAAAGAGCGAAGGCTCAAGCCCCGCAAGCACAAATAGGTGAGTACACACTCATTGGATGCAAATAAAATTTCAACTAGTATACATAATGTAACTATACTTTCTATTTCTTTTTCTTTTTTTTTAGTAATTATTAAATAATAATATTATTTTATTATCTTGATAAAAAAAAAGAATAAGAGTTTAGTTTTATATATACTGTACACAGTTATGCAGACCACAAAGCTAGATTAGACACGTGTGACCAATTTTAGGCATCCTAGAGAATATTAAGTTAGGAGTTGTTGTCATTATTATATTTTTTCTTTACTCAGATATAGGAGAGAAATACCCCTGATAGGAAATTTTATGAAATCTGAGGATTGAAAGAATATGTGTATTTGGTGTTAGAGGAATAGTCGATTCTTTTTCCAATACTCCTCTAAACTGAAGATATTATAAATTCTCCGCTTTACCACCTATTCCATAGACATTGATGAGCATGCCCACAACTTTTTTCACTTTGTCTTTAATTATTACTCTAAAGAATTTCTCATCATGGGTAGAATTTTTCCTGATAATTTTAGTTGTTTTGGATGAAGATACCATGACTATTGTCTTGTAGTTCCTGCCTCGTCTTTTATAACAATATGATTAACATCTATCTATATCAAATGCCTTAAATATGTGTGGTGAAAATAAATTCTGGTTCTTCCCTTCTAGTAATTGATATGGTGAAATCTTCATATCATCCCATTCTATTACAATATTTGGAATTTGGTATATGAGTTTGATAAATGATGGGATTAATTGGGGTAGTGAATGACCAAAAATGGATGTCAGCATGGATGTTATACAAGTTTCCAAGGATGGCATTCTTCCATTTACTTTTACTGTATTAATTCTAAATACTAATGAAGAAGCTACACTCACTAATTGCTGAAATTTTACCTGGTCAATAGGAAAATAAGATCCATGTAAGTACCAAATTAAAATATATTGTAAATGAGGTAAAACAACCTTACGAGGTTGTTGTTTGCGTTTATGGATATTATTAAATTTTACTGTTTCATAATCAATATTAAAAGAATTTATCGGAATAACATATACTATAGTATTTTTTTATTATATCTAAATTAGTAGACGAATTTAAAAGTCTATTGGAATAAACATAAATAGACATTTTTTTAATACAGTCATAGCAAAAGTGATGAGATTCGATTGACACATCTACAAGTCTTCCTAATGTTGGAATTTGGAGGAGGAGTAGTGGTTTATTTGACTGATGACTTTTGTAACAGCTTGCTACATTCTTAGTTCTTTCTAGTTGACGCCATTTTTCTACTCTTTGGTATATAGATAAAGTCGGATGGATCGTGTTTAGAAAGTAAAGTGTCAGGGTAGTTAACAGATGGGATGCAATGTAGGCCGTGATGTGGTGGAGGCATCACATCCATCCACAGTTTCTGATCTAATCCAACACAAAATTAAATTAGAAAAGGTTCAGAGGGATGCCACCAGGCTAATCTCCGAGCTGAGGGTATGACCTATGAGGAGAAGTTATAAGTTGTTGTCATTATTATATTTTTTCTGGTCTCAGTTGTAAGAGAGAAATACCCCAGATAAAAAATTACATGAAATCTCAGAGTTGAAAGGAATCCTGCTGTTGGTCAATATTTGGTGAATCTTTGAAAAACTTGAGTGTAGAAAGAAAAGTGTCAGAGTACCTAACAGACAGAATGTGATGACGTGGAGGCAGACTCCATAAGCAGTTTTAAATGTACATATGATAGAGCCCAATGGGCTCAGGAATCTGTACACCAGTTCATTGATAGTTAAGAGGCGGGGGTCTATGAGCCTAAGCTCAGTCTCCTTCCCCAAGCACAACTAGATGAGTGTATACACTGTACGGGAAAGTGTTGGAGTGTAGATGTTCGGCAGTCCTCCAATGGCAGGTGTCAATGCCTGGTCACACTTACAAAAAAAAGATAGACTGCTTGCCTGTTGTCTGTGGTAAGTGAAGAAGAGGAACACGTAAAACACAAAGTATGAACAATGAAACTTTTAATATATACTTTAAACATAAATAAAAATAAAGGACAAATCTCGGGGAAATGAATAGTGCAATCAAATAACAAAGATAAATGCAAAAACAATGCGAGACAAAATAGTAAATAGTAAAATGGTGCTGAGAATATTGGCTATGGCTGAGACCTCCCTTAGTATACAAAAGCCAGAGAGCTTAGTATGCCAGAGAGAGATGTCAACTCTTTGAACACAAAGAATATTCTGAAGTTGATGGCTGGTCCAGGTTCAGACATCGACTCAGGTAGATGGCGCTTGAGGTGCAGTGTGCAGGTGTGCGGTCGGCGAGTGACCAATCAGGAGCAGGCAGGCCAGGATTGGTAGTTGACTGGTTGATGACGAGCCGGCGTGGTGGGTGTGTGGAGTTGGGAGTTTAGGGTACGTTTTGCCTCCTGGTCGAAACGTTTTGTGCTACTGGTGGACGTATCTTGAATGTAGCATCTTATACTTGTAGACTGAACGTAACTTTAGGCAGGGAAGAGCAGGCTCAATCTCTCTTGAAAAAGATTATCGTCACAACTCTCCCCTGAAGCCTGCGGTTCCTGGTGAAGTTACGTCTTCAGGTGGTAGGTGGAGCTGCCTCTAACTCATACACTCTGGAGAGGGCGTCTGCTATGATGTTGTCAGAACCCTTGATGTTGAAGATCTCCAGGTTGAAATTCTGCAGATATTAAGCCCATCGTAGAAGCCGTTGATTGTTGAATTGGGCTTGCTGCAGGAAGCGTAGGGGATTGTGGTCCGAGTAGATGGTGGTAGACCGAGCATCTTGCAGGTACGATTCGAAGTGCTGCAAGTTCAGGACGATGGAGAGTAGCTCCCTTTCGATCGTGCTGTAGTTCCTTGTAGCTGTAGTAACTAACAGGTAGAATCTCCTCGCTTCGTTGTTGCATCAGGACAACCCCGATGCCGGTACCACTGGCGTCGACATGGAGGATGAAAGGCTTCGTGATATCTGGCGAGGCGAGAATAGGATTAGAACATGGCAAAGGAGCACTATTATAGTCCTGTGCATTGGGATGAAGATCAGGTAGGATTTCCGATTTGGAAAGCACCGACTCAGTGTTAGTGCTTTCGGGAGAAGCAGGGAAGGTTTCACTGTAGAGGTATGGACCTTTAAATGTGGAGACTGATACCAACACAGTGGGGGAAATACCTTGATACTGCTTCAGGAGGTTGACGTGGCACGACTGGGTCTTTCGCCACCTATCTGGAGTCTCAAGAACGTAGTTGTGGTAGTTTCTGCACTCCTTAATGCGGTAGGGTCCTGAAAACTTGTTTTGCAATGGAGAACCTGGGATAGGAAAATATGCCAACACGAAGTCTCCTGGTTTATATTTCCTTAATTTGCTGCTTTGGTCAAAATTAGTCTTCATCCTCTCCTGAGCTTTCAATAGATTGTCATTAGCAAATTTACGTACTCTCTCTAGAATGTGTTTTAGGTTTTGAAGAAACTGGGGCACATTCTGAGGGTCACTGAAGGTGGCATTATGTAGAGAGTCCTTAAAAGCTTTGAGAGGAGTACGGCACTTACGTCCGTAGAGCATCTCATAAGGAGATACTCCTAGAGACTCATTGGGGAGACTTCTGAAAATGCACATAATGAGATCAAGTTGTTTACCCAGTCCTTCAAGGTGTCATTGCAGAATTTCTTTAGGAGTGCTTTAATAGTCTGATGACTACGTTCAAGAGAACCCTGTGAAGCAGGATGATAGGGGCTGGACAATACCTGTGTGATGTTGAACTCCTCCAGTGTCTTCTTGAAGAGATTCACTGGTGAAGTTGGTGCAACAGTCGCTTTGAACCTCTCTTGGAAATCCATACTGGGTGAAGATCTTCAAAAGGTGTTTCACCACAGTAGCAGCCGTAATGTTTTTTACTGGAAACTGCTATGGGGAATCTGGTGGTAGGACACATGATAGTTAATATATAGGCGTTGCCAGAACTGGTCCGGGGTAAAGGACCAACACAGTCT
Source organism: Procambarus clarkii (assembly GCF_040958095.1). Taxonomy (NCBI): domain Eukaryota; kingdom Metazoa; phylum Arthropoda; class Malacostraca; order Decapoda; family Cambaridae; genus Procambarus; species Procambarus clarkii. The sequence goes on from NC_091170.1 coordinate 13,649,104, forward strand.
ATGATGAGTCTGTGGAAAGGTTCCGCAGGCACCTGGATGGGTTTTAATGGAGCCTGGGGAATAGAGATGTTAGGTTTACCTGCCATCTGACATGTATGACACTGTTGTACGTACGTTTTAACATCTTTTACCATACCTGGCCAGTAGTAGTCTTGTCTGATTCCGTGGTAGGTTTTGTTAAAACCATAGTGAGAAAGAGCTCCGTGGGCCAGGTGTAGAATATCGGGCCGTAGGCTGGTGGGAATCACTAGTTGTTCGACATTGGCCCAATCGTCATCCTCCTTCAGCTTGCTGGGTCTGTATCTGCGGTAGAGCAACTCATTCTCTAGGAAGAACCCAGGGATACTGTCAGGTTGAGTCTCAGCCTGGAAGAATAATGGTGTTAATGATTGATCTTCCCTCTGTAACTTATGGAACTCAAAACTGGTAAGATTTGGGGGTAGATTCTGAGGGTTTTGAGGGACAGCGGTAGCAGTAGAATCAGCTGGTTGCGAGCGTGCAGCTTGGGCACGGGTGGTCACCAAAACCGGAGGAGAAACTTTATCACTTTCTTGGACCTCTGCTGGAACATATTCAAAGATGGGATTATCCATTACAGAGGTACACACCTGGGGTTTGTCCGTGATGATAAGGTTGGACGGTTGCAGATCTTCTGCTAAGTCGTTGCCCAGGAGAAGTTGCACTCCAGGCATGGGAAAAGGCTTTTCCCTGATGGCGACTTGGACTTCACAGGTCGCGAAGGGACAATCCAGGTGGACTCTGGCAAGGGGATACGGAGTGGTAGCAGGGAGGTCAGTGATAAAGACGGTTTCCCCGGTGTAGGTGATGTTAGGCACAGCTGATTTCAATATAACGGACTGAAGAGCCGCTGTGTCCCTCAAGATCTTCAATTTGAAACGTCCCTCCGAATCTGTACCGTTGGTAGAGACAGTTCCAGGATACAGGTGTTTACTGAAAAGAGAAAGATCATTAACATGAACACCAACATTCATCACAGGCTTACCGGACTTAGGAGTCTGTTTGGGTTTAGTAGATTCATTGCTATTGTATTGAGCCTTCCCACATCTATCTATGGTATGTCCATAGAGTTTGCAATACTTACAATACAATTGTGAGCTCGCTTCATCTGTACTCACTTTATCGTAACTGTACCAAGACTTCTTACTGGGAGGTGGTGATGGTGTAAGCCGGTGGATGAGGCTGTAGGTGTCAGCCGACTTCGCACATTTGATGTAGTCGGTTTCTTCTTTATCTGCTAGATATAAACGGACGGAAGGGGGAACACGTCTCAAGAATTCCTCAACTAGCATGAGGTTGACGAGTTCTGCAAATGTAGAGACATGTGCTGCTTCCAGCCATTTCATGAAATATCTTTTCTTGGTATTGGCAAATTCTAGAAAGGTGGTGGTACTTGCCTTAAGATGGTCACGGAATTTTCGTCTGTAGCTTTCGGTGGAGAGAAGGTAGGCGTCCAAAACTGCTTGCTTCAGAGTCTGGTAGTCATTCTCAGACGCTAAGGTACTGAGAGTAACTGCAGCTCTACCTGTAAGATGCACTCTGAGAAGGGTGGACCATTGATCTGCAGGCCAGCTAAGTTTATTAGCTAGGGTCTCAAAGGTGGTAAAAAAAGACATCAATCTCTATCTCAACGAATGGTGGCATTAACTTACTTGCATGGGAGATATTGAAACTTATGGGAAGACTAGCGGAAGCTTGCTGGCGTTGAGTGTGATATGTAGTTTCCAACGTGAGTTCTTGTTGACGACATTCTATAGCCATAGCCGCTTGCTGTTTGTCATGCTCGCGTTGTATCTCCAGGTGGCGTTGTTTTGCTTCAAGCGGTACTCGCTCACGCTCTCTGAATAGGACCATCTCACGTTCTTGCTCTTCTTTCCTCATTGCAGCCTCTCTTTCCTGCTCTTCTTTTCTTATTGGAGCTTCTCTTTCCCTCAGTTGTAGAGCATCTTTTGCCAGGGCAGCCTCTCTTGTTCTTCTTTCCTGATGGCAGCCTCTCGTTCTCTCATGTGGATAGCTTCTTGCTGTTGCTCCCCTCTCGAGCTTTGCAAGTTCGAGTTTGAGTTTCAAAGTTGCCAAATCATGTTTATCTGCCAATATAATAAGTTTCGTGAGTTTCAGAGTCAATCTTCCCTTCATCTAAGAGGTGATCCATAATTAAGTTATGCAATTCATTTTTATTGGCTCCATGGGGAACATCTAGTTGATACTCGTGTGCAAGAGTTTATAATTCGGTCCTCTTGGCACGACATAAGGTCCCTATTTCACCTACTGGATCGTTACGAAAAAGCTTGGTGACGAAACATTGTGAAAGATAGCAAATAAATGTACAACGAATATAGTTGTGATATGGTAAATGTTAGAAACAGGATAACGTGGCAACTGGTAACTATCCTGTGGAATTTTAATCTTTAACAATTAATGTTAATTTTAGGATGGTAAATGATTAGTCAATCAAAATCGCAGGAAATCTTGTATCCGGTACTCAATGTAAGAGAATAAGGGCAAGAAAATCCTACTAAATAAATGAAACTGAGTTTCTAGAACAAATGAAACATTTAATTGCTCCAAAAGTGAATTAGGTAGTCCAAGAACGTAGGCATACCTTGCCGAGTCTCTATAGGACAGAAGCAAGGGTTTCCCACTAAATGAAATATGATACTTACAGAATTAGCGAACTTTGTGCTCTGAATAAAGAAAGCTAATTCCCTACCTAAGTAAATATCATCATCTCTGACCGACGTGTAGGGGTGCGAGTGTCAACTGGTGACGAGAACTGCTGCTGAGGTCCCAACTCAGCAACGTAGTCCGTGCTAGAGGAACTATGGCCCTCTTATCCTCCTTCGGTCGGATTGCAGAAGATAGGGTGCTTTGACCCGAAGACAAACCAAAGTACCAGGGTACCACAATAATGATCTGCCGATAATGTGAGAAATATCCTAGGGACGAAAGGCGGTAAACACGAGTAATAACACGGAGGGAGAGATGACCAATTAAGAGAATGACTGAGGCCTCCAGTCACCACGTAATCCAAAGTTATCCCACACTCACTATATGCTACTCTCGGAATGCACAATACACACAGCACCATATAAATATGAAAATTAATGATAATATTGAAAAGCAACTTTAGCAAAGCCAAGTACGCTTATCACAAATTGATGTTCTAGTACTAGTACCTGAGTGAAGCTCCTAGGACAGGCCCCCATTAAATGTGATGGGAAAGTGTTGGAGTGTAGATGTTCGGCAGTCCTGCAATGGCAGGTGTCAATGCCTGGTCACACTTACAAAAAAAAGATAGACTGCTTGCCTGTTGTCTGTGGTAAGTGAGAGGGAGGAACACGTAAAACACAAAGTATGAACAATGAAACTTTAATATATACTTTAAACATGAATAAAAATAAAGACAAATCTCAGGGAAATGAATAGTGCAATCAAATAACAAAGATAAATGCAAAAAACAATGCGAGACAAAATAGTAAATGGTAAAATGGTGCTGAGAATATTGGCTATGACTGAGACCTCCCTTAATATATAAAAGCCAGAGAGCTTAGTATGCCAGAGAGAGATGTCAACTCTTAGAGCACAAAGAATATTCTGAAGTTGATGGCTGGTCCAGGCTCAGACATCGACTCAGGTAGATGGCGCTGAGGTGCAGTGTGCAGGTGTTCGATCAGCTAGTCACCGATCAGGAGCAGGCAGGCTGGGATGGGTAGTTGGCTGGTTGATGACGAGCCGGCGTGGAGGGTGTGTGGAGTTGGGGGTTTAGGGTACGTTTTGCCTCCTGGTCAAAACGTTTTGTGCTACTGGTGGACGTATCTTGAATGTAGCATCTTATACTTGTAGACTGAACGTAACTTTAGGTAAAGAAGAGCAGGCTCAATCTCTCTTGAAAGAGATTATCGTCACAACACACATACACATATTGGATGAAAATAAAAATTCAACCTGTATATATGAAACTATATTCTCTATTTGTTTTCTATTTTTAGTAAGTATTAAATGACAGTAATAATATTTTATTTACTTACTAAAACTAACAAAAAATAATGAGAGTTTAGTTTTATATATACTGTATACAGTCAACCAGACCACAGAGCTAGATTAGACACGTTTGGACAATTTTAGGCATCCTAGGGAATTATGTTATATAATAAACCCCTTGAAAATTTCTTTAAAAACTTATGATGACAAAAAAATCAGCTGTGTTATGCCAAAAATTACATAGAACGAGAACTTCAAGAAATTGTTCTAATTTGTTAGTTGCTGTCATTATTTGTTTTTCTTTATTCAGTTGTAAGAGATAAATACATTAGAAAAAAGATTTCATGAAATCTGAAGGCTGAGAGGAATCATGCTCTTTGTCAATGTTTGGTGAATCTTTGGAAAACTTGAGTGTAGAAAGAAAAGTGTCAAAGCAGCAACTCCTAAATTAATATTCTCTTGGATGCCTTAAATTGTCCACACGTGTCTAATCAAACTTTGCGGCCTGGTTGACTGTATTACAGTATATATATAACTAAACTCTCTTATTCTTTCTTTTTTATATAAATAATAATAATAATAATATGTACTTACTAAAAAAAGAAATTATTGAGTATAGTTTCATATATAATGGTGTATTTTTTTATTATCCATTGTGTGTGTGTGTGTGTGTGTGTGTGTGCAATCACATAGTTGTACTCACCTAGTTGTGCTTGGGGGGATTGAGCTTCGGCTCTTTAGTCCCACCTATCAACAGTCAATGAACTGGTGTGCAGATTCCTGAGCCTAATGGGCTATACCATATCTACATTGGGAAACAAGACATGATCACTTCTTTATACAATTCTCTGGAAATAAAAAACTGGAAAGAACTAAAAATGTTCCTTGTTGTTACAAATTCCACCAGTCTAATAAACCATTACACCTCCAAATTCCAACATCATAGCAAATCGATTGACTCTTATTTTATTGCTTGGAAACCTATATATCTTCCATGTTGACATCCATTTGTGGAAATTCCCTTAAACAATTGATTCTATTATTCATGAAACTCCTGTAACAAATTCCACATAATGGAAGAGAAGGGGGGATAATATGGTGCTTTTACCACATCAGTTACTTGGAAGGAAACCAAAAGATATTTTCACCATATCAGTTATTTAAGGCGTCATGTTGTTCTGTATGGAACTAGAAGACACTAGTCCTTCGGTACAACTTCTCCAATAAACCACATGGGTCTAATTTAACTTTGTGGTTTCTATATAAAAAATACAAAAAACATATATGTTCGGGAATAGAATATTCACATATTTAATACTTATTGTATTAGTTATTTTATGTCTGTTCATTACGATAACATCTATTATGAATACAGGTATGTATATATATATATATATATATATATATATATATATATATATATATATATATATATATATATATATATATATATACATATATACATATATACATATATATATATATATATATATATATATATATATATATATATATATATATATATATATATATATATATATATTTTATTAAATATGACCGAAAAAGTAAGATTAATAATTCTAACACGAATTTTCTCAATCTTTCGTACATTATGCTTCACTGTTGGAGGTAAATCAAAAATCACTTCTCCAAAATTCATTTTTATTTCTAGTCTGACGTGACACGGGCGCGTTTCGTAAAACTTATTACATTTCAAAGACTTCACAAATACACAACTGATTAGAACTTGCGTTTCCCTGATTTTATATCTACATTTGAGTGAGGTGGGAAGGGTGATGTGGCATTACATTTGAGTGAGGTGGGAAGGATGATGTGGCATTAGAGGATATTAATAGGGTATTAAAAGTATCAACACAAGACAGAACACGAAACAATGGATATTGAATAGAAGTGTTTGTAGAAAGCCTATTGGTCCATATTTCTTGATGCTTCTATATTGGAGCGGAGTCTTGAGGTGGGTAGAATATAGTTGTGCAATAATTGGCTGTTGATTGCTGGTGTTGACTTCTTGATGTGTAGTGCCTCGCAAACGTCAAGCCGCCTGCTATCGCTGTATCTATCGATGATTTCTGTGTTGTTTACTAGGATTTCTCTGGCGATGGTTTGGTTATGGGAAGAGATTATATGTTCCTTAATGGAGCCCTGTTGTTTATGCATCGTTAAACGCCTAGAAAGAGATGTTGTTGTCTTGCCTATATACTGGGTTTTTTGGAGCTTACAGTCCCCAAGTGGGCATTTGAAGGCATAGACGACGTTAGTCTCTTTTAAAGCGTTCTGTTTCGTGTCTGGAGAGTTTCTCATGAGTAGGCTGGCCGTTTTTCTGGTTTTATAGTAAATCGTCAGTTGTATCCTCTGATTTTTGTCTGTAGGGATAACGTTTCTATTAACAATATCTTTCAGGACCCTTTCCTCTGTTTTATGAGCTGTGGAAAAGAAGTTCCTGTAAAATAGTCTAATAGGGGGTATAGGTGTTGTGTTAGTTGTCTCTTCGGAGGTTGCATGGCTTTTCACTTTCCTTCTTATGATGTCTTCGATGAAACCATTGGAGAAGCCGTTATTGACTAGAACCTGCCTTACCCTACAGAGTTCTTCGTCGACTTGCTTCCATTCTGAGCTGTGGCTGAGAGCACGGTCGACGTATGCGTTAACAACACTCCTCTTGTACCTGTCAGGGCAGTCGCTGTTGGCATTTAGGCACATTCCTATGTTTGTTTCCTTTGTGTAGACTGCAGTGTGGAAACCTCCGCCCTTTTCCATGACTGTTACATCTAGAAAAGGCAGCTTCCCATCCTTTTCCGTCTCGTAAGTGAAACGCAGCACGGAACTCTGCTCAAATGCCTCCTTCAGCTCCTGCAGATGTCTGACATCAGGTACCTGTGTAAAAATGTCGTCAACATACCTGCAGTATATGGCCGGTTTCAAGTTCATGTCGACTAAGACTTTTTGCTCGATGGTACCCATGTAGAAGTTTGCAAACAGGACACCTAGGGGAGAACCCATAGCGACCCCATCTACTTGCTTATACATATGCCCATCCGGGCTCAAGAAGGGTGCCTCTTTAGTACAAGCTTGGAGTAGTTTCCTCAGAATACTTTCTGGCATGTCAAGAGGAGTACAGGCTGGATCACGATACACTCTGTCGGCTATCATTCCGATTGTCTCGTCCACAGGTACGTTGGTAAACAGCGATTCTACGTCCAACGAGGCTCTTATCCCTGTGGCCCGTGCGCCCCGCAGTAAGTCCACAAATTCCTTTGGAGACTTCAGGCTGAAGGCGCAAGGAACATAAGGAGTCAGCAGGCCGTTGAGTCGCTTTGCCAATCTGTACGTGGGTGTGGGTATCTGGCTAATGATTGGCCGAAGTGGGTTTCCAGGCTTGTGCGTCTTGACATTTCCATACGCATATCCAGGTTTATATTCCCCAATGATCTTTGGCAGGTGGAGTCCGGATTTCTTGGCGTTCACAGTTTCGATCAGTTTGTTGACCTTTGTTTTTAATTCGGCTGTAGTGTCCTTCGTTACCCTTTGGAACTTAGTTTGGTCAGAGAGTATGATGTTCATTTTCGCCAGATATTCGTCTTTTTTAAGAATGACATATATTGGCGACTTGTCACCTCTCCTGACAATTATCTCCTTGTTCTCACGAAGGCTTTTAGCTGCCGCTCTAAGCTCGGGGGACAGTATGGTGCTTCTGTAGTTGCCTCGATTCTTTCCTCCTTCTGCAATAAGTTCTGCTTGTAAGGTATCTTTGGTAGTGACCTTCTTTTGTGTCTCGAGGTCGAATATGTCGTCCAACAGAATTTCCAACTCCACTTTCCGGGCCATTTCACTAGCCAGATTTTCATTAGCCAGATACCCACACCCACGTACAGATTGGCAACGCGACTCAACGGCCTGCTGACTCCTTATGTTCCTTGCGCCTTCAGCCTGAAGTCTCCAAAGGAATTTGTGGACTTACTGCGGGGCGCACGGGCCACAGGGATAAGAGCCTCGTTGGACGTAGAATCGCTGTTTACCAACGTACCTGTGGACGAGACAATCGGAATGATAGCCGACAGAGTGTATCGTGATCCAGCCTGTACTCCTCTTGACATGCCAGAAAGTATTCTGAGGAAACTACTCCAAGCTTGTACTAAAGAGGCACCCTTCTTGAGCCCGGATGGGCATATGTATAAGCAAGTAGATGGGGTCGCTATGGGTTCTCCCCTAGGTGTCCTGTTTGCAAACTTCTACATGGGTACCATCGAGCAAAAAGTCTTAGTCGACATGAACTTGAAACCGGCCATATACTGCAGGTATGTTGACGACATTTTTACACAGGTACCTGATGTCAGACATCTGCAGGAGCTGAAGGAGGCATTTGAGCAGAGTTCCGTGCTGCGTTTCACTTACGAGACGGAAAAGGATGGGAAGCTGCCTTTTCTAGATGTAACAGTCATGGAAAAGGGCGGAGGTTTCCACACTGCAGTCTACACAAAGGAAACAAACATAGGAATGTGCCTAAATGCCAACAGCAACTGCCCTGACAGGTACAAGAGGAGTGTTGTTAACGCATACGTCGACCGTGCTCTCAGCCACAGCTCAGAATGGAAGCAAGTCGACGAAGAACTCTGTAGGGTAAGGCAGGTTCTAGTCAATAACGGCTTCTCCAATGGTTTCATCGAAGACATCATAAGAAGGAAAGTGAAAAGCCATGCAACCTCCGAAGAGACAACTAACACAACACCTATACCCCCTATTAGACTATTTTACAGGAACTTCTTTTCCACAGCTCATAAAACAGAGGAAAGGGTCCTGAAAGATATTGTTAATAGAAACGTTATCCCTACAGACAAAAATCAGAGGATACAACTGACGATTTACTATAAAACCAGAAAAAACGGCCAGCCTACTCATGAGAAACTCTCCAGACACGAAACAGAACGCTTTAAAAGAGACTAACGTCGTCTATGCCTTCAAATGCCCACTTGGGGACTGTAAGCTCCAAAAAACCCAGTATATAGGCAAGACAACAACATCTCTTTCTAGGCGTTTAACGATGCATAAACAACAGGGCTCCATTAAGGAACATATAATCTCTTCCCATAACCAAACCATCGCCAGAGAAATCCTAGTAAACAACACAGAAATCATCGATAGATACAGCGATAGCAGGCGGCTTGACGTTTGCGAGGCACTACACATCAAGAAGTCAACACCAGCAATCAACAGCCAATTATTGCACAACTATATTCTACCCACCTCAAGACTCCGCTCCAATATAGAAGCATCAAGAAATATGGACCAATAGGCTTTCTACAAACACTTCTATTCAATATCCATTGTTTCGTGTTCTGTCTTGTGTTGATACTTTTAATACCCTATTAATATCCTCTAATGCCACATCATCCTTCCCACCTCACTCAAATGTAATGCCACATCACCCTTCCCACCTCACTCAAATGTAGATATAAAATCAGGGAAACGCAAGTTCTAATCAGTTGTGTATTTGTGAAGTCTTTGAAAATGTAATAAGTTTTACGAAACGCGCCCGTGTCGCGTCAGACTAGAAATAAAAATGAATTTTGGAGAAGTGATTTTTGATTTACCTCCAACAGTGAAGCATAATGTACGAAAGATTGAGAAAATTCGTGTTAGAATTATTAATCTTACTTTTTCGGTCATATTTAATAAAATATGTCTACAGGAAAGACTGCTACCAAAATATACTAATATATATATATATATATATATATATATATATATATATATATATATATATATATATATATATTGGCAGCAGGTTTTCTTTCAAACATGTTTCATTGAATATGACCGCATATTCTGTATTTATTATTTTCTGGTTTAGGGCTTCTATCCCTATACACAATAATACACTCTATACAATACATGTAGAGTAATACACTCTATAGTAAATCACTTCTTTTCTTCACCTTAAAAGTACGAAAATGAGTTTTGGAGAACTCCTATTCCAATTAAGCCCTGATGCTAAGAAAATAGTTAGAGGGATAGAAGCCCTAAACCAGAAAATAATAAATACAGAATATGCGGTCATATTCAATGAAACATATATATATATATATATATATATATATATATATATATATATATATATATATATATATATATATATATATATATATATATATATATATATATGTCGTACCTAGTAGCCAGAACTCACTTCTCAGCCTACTATGCGAGGCCCGATTTGCCTAATAAGCCAAGTTTTACTGAATTAATATATTTTCTCTAATTTTTTTCTTATGAAATGATAAAGCTACCCATTTCATTATGTATGAGGTCAATTTATTTTTATTAGAGTTAAAATTAACGTAGATATATGACCGAACCTAACCAACCCTACCTAACCTAACCTAACCTATCTTTATAGGTTAGGTTAGGTTAGGTAGCCGAAAACGTTAGGTTAGGTTAGGTTAGGTAGGTTAGGTTGTCGAAAAAACATTAATTCATGAAAACTAGGCTTATTAGGCAAATCAGGCCTTGCATAGTAGGCTCAGAAGTGAGTTCTGGCTACTAGGTACGACATATATATATATATATCGTACCTAGTAGCCAGAACGCACTTCTCAGCCTACTATGCAAGGCCTGATTTGCCTAATAAGCCAAGTTTTCATGAATTAATTGTTGATTGACTATTTGATTCCATATATGGTATGTTGATTGAGTGCATCTAAAAAAATCATTGACAATGCGATTGGAATGATATTCAGAGAGGCTTCATAGATCTCATATTTTAAAACGATCTTGGGTTTTTAATAAAAACGAACCCTAAATGATTATTTTTAACGTGCCTAAAAAGCTTTCCCAACACACCTACTGCATCCTATAATGTTGATTGAATGCATCTTTAAAAAATCATTGACAATACGATTGGAATGATAGTAAGAAAGGTTTCATAGATCTCATATTATATAACGATCTTGTGTTTTTAATGAAAGCGAACCATAAAGAATTATTTTTAAGGTGCCTAATAACTTTTCCAATACATAAAGCTGCATCTTATAATGTTGAGTGCATCTATAAAAATAAATCATTGGCAATGTGATTGGAATGATATTAAGAGAGATTTCATAGATCTAATTTTTCAAAGCGATCTAGTGTTTTTTATAATGAAAACGAACCATTTTAAAGTGCTCTCCAAATACATTAACTGCATCTTATAATGTTGTGAGCATTTATAAAAAAATATTTGACAATGCGATTGGAATGATATTGAGAGATGTTTCATAGATCTCATATTTTATAACGATCTTGGGTTTTTTAATGAAAGCAAACCATAAACGATTATTTTTAATGTGCCTAAAAGCTTTCCCAATGCACCAACTGCATCTTATAATGTTGACTGAGTGCATCTATAAAAAAAAAGTAATTGACAATGTGATTAGAATGATATTAAGAGAGGTTTCATAGATCTAATATTTTAAAACGACCTTGTGTTTTTTAATGAAAACGAACCATAAACGATTATTTTTAATGTGCCTAAAAGCTTTCCCAATACTTCAAATTGAGAGATTCGTCATAGTCCGGGCTGCTTGGAACATTTTGTTCTGCGTAGCTGAATCCAGTTTTTATCTTTTTGGTGGGGGGTTCTCCTCCTTCTCCTACTGTTTGGGATTCTCCTCCTCCATAACGAGCTTGTAATAACTGTGCTATGTGCATTCCTAATGCTTGTGATTCTCTTCCTCGTTCTCCTCCTGCTGTTTCTGATTCTCTTCCTATTTCTTCTCCTCCTACTGTTAGTGAATCTCTTCTTCCTCCTTTTCCTCCTACTGTTTGTGATTCTCTTCCTCCTCATATTGTTCGTGATTCTCCTCCTCCTTCTTCTTCTTGTGATTATTTTGTTGTTTCTTCTTCTCCGACTTCCACATCAATGTTAAATTTAATGCTAGCAAATGTGTCTGAGGAATAAATATTCTTAGCCAACATTTTATATTCCACCTCATTATTACCGTCTTGAAGTTAAAGTTTCATAACCACAAATGGGGGTAGTGAATTTTCTTTCATTGGGAAATTATCCGTATAAAATCAACAATAAAATATATCTTGACTTGCAGCATGGGTACATGATATCAACAATTTGTTCATGTCAAATCGTTTTCCTTCCTTTTGAAATTTTATACATGATGCTTCTAAATTGTTCTTTAATTTGACGTCTTCTATTTCATTTAGATCTGTATAAATATCAGGTATGAAATTCTCATTTAGATCTGTATAAATATCAGGTATGAAATTCTGGAAATTCCATGGAAATATTAATATAATTGGATTTTTTGTATAATATCTCCAATCAATATTAGAATTTGTATATAGTTTATGTACATAATATGCAGAATAACCATTGTTAAAGTATTGGTGGATTTTATCATAATAACTAAGGAATTAATTAAAGGGTTGAATTAGTGTCTTGCCAGTTTCAGCAATATTTTTAGGATTATACGAAATTGGTGGTTTGGGAACAATAAAGAGACCTTTATAAGTTTTTATGTCTTCGATAAATGGCGAGATAATGATTCTACAAGTTTCGATTTCATTTTGTATTTTCGAAGTTCAGACGAATCTGTTTGACAAACGTATTCTTTTGTTTCTTGGGCATATTCTTTTGTTTTCTGCGGTAGTTCAGAGAAATCTGCTTGACAGATGGAGGATTGTAATAATTCTCGAAGTAATTCATGAGGTAGTTCGACGGATTCCATTTGACTGATGACGTGAGGAACGCCAGAGGACTCGTTTTCACTTGTTTGTAATTCTCCTCCTCCTCGTCCTCCTCCTTGTCCGGCGTCTTGTAATTCTCCTCCTCCTCCTTCTCTGGCATCTTGTAATTCTCCTCCTTCTCCGGCGTCTTGTAATTCTCCTCCAACCCTTTCTCCTGCGTCTCGTAATTTTCCTCCGTCTTGTAATTCTCCACCTACTCCTTCTCCTGCGTCTCGTAATTCTCCTCCTCTGTGTGATTTTTTTGCTGTTTCTTCTTCCCTGATTTCCACCACATTAATGTTAAATTTAATGCTAGTAAATGTGTCTGAGGAATTAATATTCTTAGCCAACATTTTACATTCTACCTCATTATTACCTTCTTGAAGTTCACGTTTCATTACCACAAATGGCCGTAATGAGTTGGATTCTTCTTCCGTTGGGATATCATATTTATAAAATCTTTGAACAAATATATCCTGACTGGCTGCATGGGAACATGATATCCACAGTCTGTTCATGTAAATTGGTTTCGTTCCATTTTGTGATTTTGTACGTACTGCTTCTATATGGTTCTTTAATTGGATATCTTCTATTTCATTTGAATCAGTATAAACGTAAGGTTTGAAATCAAGAATATGCCATGGAACTATTAAAACAATTGGGTTTTTGGAATAATACCCCTTATCATACACAGAATTTTGCCATACAATAATTATGTAAAAAGGTTCTTTATTATACAAATATCGGTGGGCTTGATTATAATTTGAAAGGAAGTCATTAAAAGGTTTTATTACTGTATTCTCAATTTCGAGTCTATTCTTAGGATTATACGAAAATGGTGATTTAGGAATAACAGCGAGACCTTTATAAGTTTTTATATCCTCGATAAATGGGGAAAATAATGATTCCAAAATGAATTTCCTGATGGCAGATTGTACTGTTTGGGTGATGATGGACTGTAACGTTTCTGGGAATACTTCAGGGGAGGACTCTGTTTGACTGATGACAGACTGCATTGTTTGATTGAAGAATGATTGTAACTTTTGACTGATGATAGATAGTAATGTTTCATGAGGCAGTTCAGAATCCTTACTTTGTAGTGTTTCTTGAGGTAGTTCAGAAGCCTCAATTATAAATGTTTCTTGAGGCATTTCAGAAGCCTCGGTTTTTATTGTTTCTTGAGGCAGATCAGAGGCCTCAGTAGTTAATGTTTCTTGAGGCAGTTCAGATGCCTCAGTTTTTATTGTTTCTTGAGGCAGTTCAGAAGCCTCGGTTGTTAATGTTTCTTAAGGCAGTTCAGAGGTCTCAGTTTGTAATGTTTGTTGAGGCAGTTCAGAGGTCTCAGTTGTTAATGTTTCTTGAGGCAGTTCAGAGGCCTCACTTTTTATTGTTTCTAGAGGCAATTCAGAAACCTTACTTTTTTATTAAGTAAATAATATAATATTAATTATATTTAGTAATTACTCAAAAAATAGAAAGACTAGTTACATATATTCTGGTTGAAGTTTTATTTTCATCCAGTATGTGTGTGTGTGTGTGTGTGCTCACCTATTTGTGCTTGCGGGGGTTGAGCTTTGGCTCTTTGGTCCCGCCTCTCAACTGTCAATCAACTGGTGTACAGATTCCTGAGCCTACTGGGCTCTATCATATCTACATTTAAAACTGTGTATGGAGTCGGCCTCCACCACATCACTGCCTAATGCATTCCATCCGTTAACTACTCTGACACTGAAAAAGTTCCTTCTAACGTCTCTGTGGCTCATGTGGGTACTCAGTTTCCACCTGTGTCCCCTTGTTCGCGTCCCACCAGTGTTATCCTTGTTTACCCGGTCGATTCCTCTGAGGATTTTGTAGGTTGTGATCATTTCTCCCCTTACTCTTCTGTCTTCCAGTGTCGTAAGATGCATTTCCCGCAGCCTTTCCTCGTAACTCATACCTCTTAGTTCTGGGACTAGTCTAGTGGCATACCTTTGGACTTTTTCCAGCTTCGTCTTGTGCTTGACAAGGTACGGGCTCCATGCTGGGGCCGCATACTCCAGTATTGGTCTTACATATGTGGTGTACAAGATTCTGAATGATTCCTTACACAGGTTCCTGAACGCAGTTCTGATATATGCCAGCCTCGCATATGTCGCAGACGTTATTCTTTTTATGTGGGCTTCAGGAGACAGGTTTAATGTGATATCAACTCCTAGATCTTTCTCTCTGTTCGTTTTATTAAGTACTTCATCTCCTATTCTGTATCCTGTATCTTGCCTCCTATTTCCACTGCCTATTTTCATTACTTTGCATTTACTCGGGTTGAACTTCAACAGCCATTTGTTGGACCATTCACTCAGTCTGTCTAGGTCATCTTGTAGCCTCTTACTATCGTCCTCAGTTTCAATCCTCCTCATAATTTTTGCATCATCGGCAAACATTGAGAGAAACGATTCTATACCCTCTGGGAGATCATTTACATATATCAGAAACAGTATAGGTCCAAGGACCGACCCCTGCGGTACTCCACTCGTAACGTCTCGCCAATCTGAGACCTCACCCCTCACACTGACTCGTTGTCTCCTGTTACTTAGGTACTCCTGTATCCAACGGAGTACCTTCCCTTTCACTCCAGCCTGCATCTCCAGTTTTTTCACTAGCCTCTTGTGTGGCACTGTATCAAAGGCTTTCTGACAATCCAAAAATATGCAGTCTGCCCACCCTTCTCTTTCTTGCCTTATTTTTGTTGCCTGGTCGTAGAATTCAAGTAACCCTGTGAGGCAGGACCTGCCATCCCTGAATCCATGTTGATGCTGTGTTACAAAGTTCTTTCGCTCCAGGTGCTCCACTAGCTTTCTTCGCACAATCTTCTCCATCATCTTGCATGGTATGCAAGTTAGGTTATGTGTGTGTGTGTGTGTGTGTGTGTGTGTGTGTGTGTGTGTGTGTGTGTGTGTGTGTGTACTTCTTAGGTTGTGTTTGGGGGGATCGATCTACGGCTCTTTGATTTCACCTCTAAATTGTCAATGAATTAATGTGCAGATTCCAGGGCCTATTAGGCTCTATCATACTGTACCTACATTTGAAACTGTGTATACGGAGTCTGCTTCCACCTCATCACTGCACAGTGTATTCCATCTGTTAGGTACTCTGACAATTTTCTTTCTACACTCTAAGTTTTCCAAAGCCTCACCAAACATTGACCAAAAAAACGATTCCTTTCAACCCTCAGATTTCATGAAATCTCTTATATGGGGGCACCTCTCTCTCTCTCTCATAACGAACCATAAATATTTATTTTTAATGTGCCTAATAGCATTCCCAATACATCAACAAAATCTTATCATGTTGAATGCACCTTTTAAAATAATCATTGAAAATACGATTGGAATGATATTAGGAGAGGTTTCATAGATCTAATATTTTAAAACGATCTTGTGTTTTATTATTGAAAGCAAACATAAACGATTATATATATGGTGCCTAATAGATTCCCCCACACACCAACTGCATCTTATAATGTTGAATGAATCTTTAAAAAAATAACTGACAAAACGATTGGAATGATATTCAGAGATGTTTCATAGATCTATTGTTTTATAACGATCTTGGATTTCTAATGAAAACAAACAATATACGATTATTTTTAATGTGCCTAATAGCTTTCCTCAACACTCCAACTGCATCCTATAATAATGAGTGCATCTATAAATATCCGTGACAATGCAATTGGTTTTTTGGCAGGCAGGTTATGGTCACCTGATGATCATGTGATCAGCGTGATCTCACGTCTAATAATGGTGTCTGACTCATCCTCTATGATGATTCATCTGATCACGTGAACATCAGGTGATCTAAACACTCCCATTGGTGGAGAAAAACTTTCCACCGGTCTAATCTAGCTTTGTGGCCTGCATAACTGAATACAGTATATATAAATCTAATCTCTTATTCTTTTTTTTAATAAGTAAATAATATAATATTATTATTTAGTAATTACTAGAAAAAAATAGAAAGACTAGATACATATATACTGGTTGAAATTTTATTTTCATACAGTATGTGTGGATGTGTGTGTGTGTTACCTGGTTGATGGGGTTCTGGGAGTTCTTCTACTCCCCAAGCCCGGCCCTAGGCCAGGCTTGACTTGTGAGAGTTTGGTCCACCAGGCTGTTGCTTGGAGCGGCCCGCAGGCCCCCATACCCACCACAGCCCGGTTGGTCCGGCACTCCTTGGAGGAATAAATCTAGTTTCCTCTTGAAAATGTCCACAACCGCGGACCTCTGATGTTTATACAGTGTTCTCTGATTGTGCCTATGGCACCTCTGCTCTTCACTGGTTCTATTCTACATTTTCTTCCATATCGTTCACTCCAGTACGTTGTTATTTTACTGTGTAGATTTGGTACTTGGCCCTCCAGTATCTTCCAGGTGTATATTATTTGATATCTCTCTCGTCTTCTTTCTAGTGAGTACATTTGGAGGGCTTTGAGACGATCCCAATAATTTAGGTGCTTTATTGCGTCTATGCGTACCGTATATGTTCTCTGTATTCCCTCTATTTCAGCAATCTCTCCTGCTCTGAAGGGGAAAGTGAGTACTGAGCAGTACTCAAGACGGGACACCACAAGTGACTTGAAGAGTACAACCATTGTGATGGGATCCCTGGATTTGAAAGTTCTCGTAATCCATCCTATCATTTTTCTGGCTGTCGCAATATTTGCTTGGTTATGCTCCTTAAACGTTAGGTCGTCAGACATTATTATTCCCAAATCCTTTACATGCTGTTTTCCTACTTTGGGTACATTTGATTGTGTTTTGTACTCTGTATTATGTTTAAGGTCCTCATTTTTACCGTACCTGAGTACCTGGAATTTATCACTGTTAAACATCATGTTATTTTCTGATGCCCAGTCGAAAACTTTATTAATATCATCTTGAAGTTTTTCAATGTCCTCAGCCGAGGTAATTTTCATACTGATTTTTGTCTCATCTGCAAAGGATGATACGAAGCTGTGACTTGTATTTTTGTCTATATCTGATATGAGAATAAGGAAAAGCAGCGGTGCAAGGACTGTACCCTGAGGTACAGAGCTTTTCACTGCACTTGGACTAGATTTTATATGGTTGACCGTTACTCGCTGAGTCCTGTTTGACAGAAAACTGAGTATCCAGCGTCCTACTTTACCGGTTATTCCCATTGACTTCATTTTGTGTGCTATCACGCCATGGTCACATTTATCGAAAGCCTTTGCGAAGTCCGTGTATATCACATCAGCATTCTGTTTTTCTTCTAATGCCTCAGTGACTTTGTCGTAGTGCTCAAGTAGCTGTGAGAGGCACGAACGATCTTCCCGCTCGAAATCCATGTTGGCCTGGGTTGTGAAGGTCATTGGTCTCCATGAAATTGGTGACCTGACTCCTAATCACTCTCTCAAATACTTTTATGATGTGCGATGTTAGTGCCACTGGTCTATAATTTTTTGCCAATGCTTTGCTCCCTCCCTTGTATAGAGGGGCTATGTCTGCTACTGTAAGTGCATCTGGTATCTCCCCCGTGTCCAAGCTCTTCCTCCACACTATACTGAGTGCCTGTGCTACCGGCACTTTGCATTTCTTTATAAATATTGAATTCCATGAGTCTGGACCTGGGGCCGAGTGCATGGGCATGTTTTCAATTTCTCTTTCAAAATTTAGTGCGCTCGTGTTTATATCAGTTATATTTACAGGGGTTTGAATATCCCGCATAAAGAAATTGTCTGGATCTTCCACCTTCATGTTGTTTATTGGAGTGCTAAACATGTCCTCATACTGCTTTTTTAGCATTTCACTAATTTCTTTGTCATCCTCCGTGTATGAACCTTCACTTGTACGAATAGGTCCAATACTGGCAGTGGTTTTTGCTTTTGATTTCGCATATGAGAAGAAATATTTTGAATTTTTCTTTATTTCCTGAATTGCTTTCTGTTCTAACTGCCTTTCTTCAGTTTCATATGAGTGTTTCAATTTCCGCTCGATTTCTTCAATCTCCCTATTTAAATTATTCCTTCTTTGACGGGAAATTCGTGTGTGCATAGGCAGTTCCGTTATTTTTTTCCTGCGTTTATAGTGTCGTCTGCGTTCTCTTTCTACGTTAGATCTCTTTCTGGCTTTCCTCAAAGGAACATGTTTCAGACAGACTTGATACGCTTCAGAAGTCAGTTTTTCTATTCCTTCTGTAGGACTTGTATTACTTAGAACAGTTCCCCATGGAATGTTTGTAAGTTCCCTCTTATTATCTCCCAGTCTATTCTTTTATTATTAAAATTTAATTTACTGAATAGCCCCTCTTGCTTTATCAACGTTTTAGGTCTATTCTGAGTATTGATGGTCGTTTGCACTTCAATGAGTTTGTGATCTGAGTATGTGGTATCTGATATCGTAATGACTCTGATAATGTCTTCATTGTTCGTAAAGACCAGATCTAGAATATTTTCATTTCTCGTTGGCTCCGATATCTGCTGATTGAGTGAAAATTTGTCAAAGAATCTAAGTAGTTCTCTAATCTGTGGTTGGTTAGGTCCTGATAGATTTCCTGGTATAATATTATTGTTTGCTATTTTCCACCTGAGACTAGGCAAGTTGAAGTCACCTAGGAAGATAATATCAGGTATCGGGTTCTCCAAATTATCAAGGCTATTCTCTATTTTGCTTATCTGTTCTGTGAATTCCTCAGCCGTTGCATCTGGCGGTTTGTATATTAGAATAATCACTAAATTTATTTTTTCTATTTTTAATCCCAGTACCTCTACCACCTCATTTGTAACGTTTAGGAGCTCCGAGCATACAAGGTCTTCCCTAATATACAGACCCACTCCTCCATGTGACCTAATTTTCCTATCACACCTGTATAGGTTATATCCTGGAATCCAGTTCTCACTGTCCAACAGAGTGTGTGTGTGTGTGTGTGTGTGTGTGTGTGTGTGTGTGTGTGTGTGTGTGTGTGTGTGTGTGTGTACTCACCTAGTTGTGTTTGCGGGGGTTGAGCTCTGGCTCTTTGGTCTTGCCTCTCAACCGTCAATCAACAGGTGTACAGATTCCTGAGCCTATTGGGCTCTATCATATCTACACTTGAAACTGTGTATGGAGTCAGTCTCAACCACATCACCTCCTAATGCATTCCATTTGTCAACCACTCTGACACTTAAAAAGTTCTTTCTAATATCTCTGTGGCTCATTTGGGCACTCAGTTTCCACCTGTGTCCCCTTGTGTGTGTTCCCCTTGTGTTAAATAGACTGCCTTTATCTACCCTATCAATTCCCTTCAGAATCTTGAATGTGGTGATCATGTCCCCCCTAACTCTTCTGTCTTCCAGCGAAGTGAGGTTTAATTCCCGTAGTCTTTCCTCGTAGCTCATACCTCTCAGCTCGGGTACTAGTCTGGTGGCAAACCTTTGAACCTTTTCCAGTTTAGTCTTATCCTTGACTAGATATGGACTCCATGCTGGGGCTGCATACTCCAGGATTGGCCTGACATATGTGGTATACAAAGTTCTGAATGATTCTTTACACAAGTTTCTGAATGCCGTTCGTATGTTGGGCAGCCTGGCATATGCCGCTGATGTTATCCGCTTGATATGTGCTGCAGGAGACAGGTCTGGCGTGATATCAACCCCCAAGTCTTTTTCCTTCTCTGACTCCTGAAGAATTTCCTCTCCCAGATGATACCTTGTATCTGGCCTCCTGCTCCCTACACCTATCTTCATTACATTACATTTGGTTGGGTTAAACTCTAACAACCATTTGTTCGACCATTCCTTCAGCTTGTCTAGGTCCTCTTGAAGCCTCAAACAGTCCTCTTCTGTTTTTATCCTTCTCATAATTTTAGCATCGTCCGCAAACATTGAGAGAAACGAATTGATACCCTCCGGGAGATCATTTACATATATCAGAAACAAGATAGAACCGAGTACAGAGCCCTGTGGGACTCCACTGGTGACTTTACGCCAATCGGAGGTCTCACCCTTCACCGTAACTCTCTGCTTCCTATTGCTTAGATACTCCCTTATCCACTGGAGCACCTTACCAGCTACACCTGCCTGTCTCTCCAGCTTATGTACCAGCCTCTTATGCGGTACTGTGTCAAAGGCTTTCCGACAGTCCAAGAAAATGCAGTCCGCCCAGCCCTCTCTTTCTTGCTTAATCTTTGTCACCTGATCGTAGAATTCTATCAAGCCTGTAAGGCAAGATTTACCCTCCCTGAACCCATGTTGGCGATTTGTCACGAAGTCCCTTCTCTCCAGATGTGTTACCAGGTTTTTTCTCACGATCTTCTCCATCACCTTGCATGGTATACAAGTCAAGGACACTGGCCTGTAGTTCAGTGCCTCTTGCCTGTCGCCCTTTTTGTATATTGGGACCACATTCGCCGGCTTCCATATTTCTGGTAGGTCTCCCGTCTCCAGTGACTTACTATACACTATGGAGAGTGGCAAGCAAAGAACCTCTGCACACTCTTTCGAAGTTTCAATACCTGTTCTTTCACTGTTGTTTTCTTTCTGATGTGACTGTGGAGTAGCTTTGGTTCGATCTTGGCTTTGTTTGCTATATAATTTTCAAAACTTTTCTCTGCTTCTCTTCTCACCCTGACGTACTCATTCCTGTTTCTCTGGTATCTTTCTGCTTTCTGGTGTTCTGTTTTTCCGGAAGTTCCTCCAGGCCCTTTTGTTCAGTTTCTTCGGTTCCATACATGCCCTAATCTACCATGGATTCTTCTGTTGCTTCTCGGATTTTTCCCTTTGGGCCGGGATGAACCTATTTACTACCTCCTGACACTTTTGGGTAACATAGTCCATCATACCCTGTACAGACTTATCTCTGAGGTCTGTGTCCCAAGGTATTTCACTTAGGAAACTTCTCATCTGTTCATAATTCCCCTTTCGGTATGCCAGCCTTTTGATTCCTAGTTCTTTTTTGGGGAGATAAGTCCTAGCTCTACCAGGTACTCAAAGTTCAATACACTGTGGTCACTCATTCCCAATCTATCCAATCTTCCTCACATGGTTGAAGTCTCCCATAATTAGTAGTCCAGATCCATTCCTGCTAGCAACAGAAGCTGCTCTTTCTATTATGTTAATTGTTGCCATGTTGTTTCTATCATATTCCTGTCTAGGTCTTCTGTCATTTGGTGGTGGATTATATATGACTACGACTATAATTTTTTCCCTCCATTTGTTACGGTACCTCCTATTTAGTCACTGAAACCTTCACAGCCCTGAATATCCATAATATGTGTGTGTGTGTGTGTACTTCTTAGGTTGTGTTTGGGGGGATCGAGCTTCGGCTCTTTGATTTCATGTCCTATTGTCAATGAATTAATGTGCAGATTCTAGGGTCTATTGATCTCTTTCATACTGTACCTACATTTGAAACTGTGTATACGGAGTCTGCCTCCACCTCATCACTGCACAGTGTATTCCATCTGTTAGGTACTCTGACAATTTTCTTTCTACACTCTAAGTTTTCCAAAGCCTCACCAAACATTGACCAACAAAACGATTCCTTTCAACCCTCAGATTTCATGAAATCTCTTATCTGGAGTACCTCTCTCTCTCTCGTAACGAACCATAAATATTTATTTTTAATGTGCCTAATAGCATTCCCAATACATCAACAAAATCTTATCATGTTGAATGCATCTTTTAAAAAAATCATTGACAATACGATTGGAATGATATTAGGAGAGGTTTCATAGATCTAATATTTTAAAACGATCTTTTGTTTTTTCATGAAAACGAACAATAAAACCTTGCTTTTATTGTGCCTAGTAGCTTCCCCAACACACCAACTGCATCTTATAATGTTGAATGCCTTTTTAAAAACATCATTGGCAATAGGATTGGAAAGATATTCAGAGAGGTTTCGTTGATTTATTATTTTATAACGATCTTGGGTTTCTAATGAAAACAAACCATAAACGATTATTTTTAATGTGCCTAATAGCTTTCCCCAACACTCCACCTGCATCCTATAATATTGAGTTCATCTATAAAATTCCTTAACAATGCAATTGGATTTTGGGCAGGCAGGTTACGGTCACCTGATGATCATGTGATCAGCGTGATCTCACATCCAATAATGGTGTCTGACTCATCCTCTATGGTGATTCATCTGATCACGTGAACTAAACACTTTCCCATTGGTGGAGAAAAACTTTCAACCGGTCTAATCTAGCTTTGTGGCCTGCATAACTGAATACAGTATACATAAAACTAAACTCTTATTCTTTTATTTTTATTAAGTAAATAATATAATATTATTATTTAGTAATTACTAAAAAAAAAGAAATTGAAAGAGTAGTTACATATATACTTGTTGAAATTTTATTTTTATCCAATATGTGTGGGTGTGTGTGTGTGTGTACTTCTTTAGTTGTGTTTGGGGGGGATCGAACTTCGAACCTCTTAATTGTCAATGAATTAGTGTGCAGATTCCTGGGCCTATTGGGCTCTATCATATCTACATTTGAAACTGTGTATACGGAGTCGCCTCCACCTCATCACTGTGAAATGTATTCCATCTGTTAGGTACTCTGACAATTTTCTTTCTACACTCAAAGTTTTTCAAAGCCTCACCAAACATTGACCAACAAAACGATTCCTTTCAATCCTCAGAATTCATGAAATCTCTTATCTGGGGTCTCTCTCTTTCTCTTAACGAGCCATAAATATTTATTTTTAATGTGCCTAATAGCATTCCCAATACACCAACTGCATCTTATAATGTTGAACGCATCTTTCAAAAAAAATATTGACAATACGATTAGAATGATATTAAGAGAGGTTTCAAAGATCTAATATTTTATAACGATCTTGGGTTTTTAATAAAAGCAAACCATGAACGATTATTTTTAAGGTGCCTAATAGCTTCTCCAACACACCAACTGCATCTTATAATGTTAAATGCATCTTTATAAAAATCATTGACAAAACTATTGGAATGATATTAAGAGAAGCATAATAGATGAAATATTTTATAACGGTCTTGTGTTTTTTAATGAAATCGAGCCAATAAGGATTATTTTTAATGAGCCTGAATGCTTTTCCAAGACAACAACTCTTTCTTAAATTTTTGAGTGCATCTATAAAAATCATTAACAATGCGATTGGAATGATATTAAGAAATGTATAGAGATACGGGAACGATGTGATTTTATTTCACAATGTTCCCTATTGTTAACGTGATACATATCACATTACCTGTTATTTAAAATGTACCTTTTTAGAGAGTGATGGATACAAATATTTGTTGGATGTTTTTATTCGGATAAGCCACTGGCAATGTCTATAGTTCAAAGATTAATGTCATCTATAATTTATTTATTTATTTATATATATATGCAATAAGTTACATTTGGTTTATGAGAGTACATAGCATGATGTGTTCACATTCTTGTAAAGCTATTAGTAAGCACAGCGTTTAGGGCAGGTTCCTAATCTAACAGATAATATAAAGAGGTAATTTTTAGCAAAATGGCGGGATTATTCAGATCATCCTTAAACTCAATAAAATAATTGTCTAAATTATCCTTACTCGTTTTTATACTTTTACTGTACATAGTAGAGTCAAGTCGATGTATGTTCTGTATTAACAACTCGTTTATTAGGTTGGATATTTATTGCCATCTCTCAGGCCTTGTTCCCCCCCCCCCCCCCGCATGTTGTGATGGATGATGGTGGTTTGGGTTCAGTACTGGCAGTAAGTACTGCCTTTCCATTCTTATTAATAATATTATGCGGTAAGCGGTGACTCACTATTAAGTGGAGGGGAAACTTTAAGTGTAAATTGATGATGAGAATCAGGAAACAAAAATAATAAGTGCCATGAAATTTAATAAATTTATAAGTTGTTTAGCTAGAGGGGCTATTTTCTGGGCATAAGAAACAATTGATTTGTATTGATATTGATGATAGGTTAATACAAATGTAGTTAATAAAATAGCACATATACAAATTATTAATGACACTAATGATTTATAAATATTTGTTCCTAGTAGATAAAATGTGACTATTAAACCAATCAAAAAAGACAGATACATAAAAGAAATTGTCCAATTTTTAATTTTCTTACCGACATTGACTTTTTCTGGTGCTATTTATGTATTCTTATTATTATTTTGCCCATGAGAATTTGTTATTGGACCCCAGTAAGAATCTTCATGTATTCTGTTAGCTGTTCTCAACTCTGCAACATGCGGCTGGGGTAATAACTGAGGCAGTTGTTGAGGATTTACAATATTCTTTGTTGATGTGGTTGTTATTAAGAAAGTGGAGTATGTGTCATCGTGGTAAAAGCAATTTACTTTTATTTTTTTAAATTTTACATTTAATTAATCTGTCACTATCAAAGAGTGTTAGTGCCTTTATTCGATGGCAATTCATGAATATTAGGGCTTCCCCCAGTGGGATAAAAGGTAGTTTTTGCTTCATCCAAACGATGGCTGAAAAGAAAACGATGTATATACTTCTCAGTTGTTGGTCACATCAGAAATCACAAAAGAATGATGCATCAAATTAAAAAATTCACAATAGGCCGTGATGAGGGTTCGAACTTACTCCCAGGATGATCCATGACACACCTAAGTTGACAATGCCACGACATGGCATAGTGAATGTGTGTGTACTCACCTATTTGTGCTTGCAGGATCGAGCATTGACTCTTGGATCCCGCTTTTCCAGCTATCGGTTGTTTACAGCAATGACTCCTGTCCCATTTCCCTATAATACCTAGTTTTAAAAGTATGAATAGTATTTGCTTCCACAACCTGTTCCCCAAGTGCATTCCATTTTTCCACTACTCTCACGCTAAAAGAAAACTTCCTAACATTTCTGTGACTCATCTGAGTTTCCAGTTTCCACCCATGTCCCCTCGTTCTGTTATTATTACGTGTGAACATTTCATCTATTTCCATTTTGTCAATTCCCCTGAGTATTTTATATGTCCCTATCATATCTCCTCTCTGCCTTCTTTTCTCTAGTGTCGTAAGGTTCAGTTCCCTCAGACGCTCTTCATATCCCATCCCTCGTAACTCTGGGACAAGCCTCGTCGCAAACCTCTGAACCTTCTCCAGTTTCTTTATGTGTTTTTCAGGTGGGGGCTCCATGATGGCGCGGCATACTCTAAGACAGGTCTCACGTAGGCAGTGTAAAGCGCCCTAAAAGCCTCCTCATTTAGGTTTCTGAATGAAGTTTTAATTTTCGCCAGTGTAGAGTACGCTGCTGTCGTTATCCTATTTATATGTGCCGCAGGAGTTAGATTAGGTGTCACATCCACTCCCAGGTCTCTTTCTCGAATCGTTAAAGGAAGGCTGTTCCCCTTCATTGTGTACTGTCCCTTTGGTCTCCTGTCACCTGATCCCATTGCCATAACTTTACATTTACTGGTGTTAAACTCCAGTAGCCATTTCCCTGACCATCTCTGCAACCTGTTTAAGTCCTCTTGGAGGATCCTACAATCCTCGTCTGTCACAACTTTTCTCATTAATTTTGCGTCATCTGCAAACATTGACATGTATGATTCCACTCCTGTAAACATATCATTTACGTAAATTAGAAAGAGGATTGGTCCCAGCACCGATCCTTGAGGTACTCCACTTGTTACTGTTCGCTAGTCCGACTTCTCGCCCCTTACCATTATCCTCTGGCTCCTTCCTGTTAGGTAGTTCTTCACCCATACTAGGGCCTTTCCGCTTACTCCTGCCTGCCTCTCAAGTTTGTATAGCAGTCTCATGTGCGGTACTATATCAAAGGCCTTTTGACAGTCAAGAAATATGCAGTCTGCCCAGCCTTCTCTGTCCTGCCTTATCCTTGTTACTTTATCATAGAATTCTACAAGGTTTGTTAGGCATGATTTCCCTGTCCAGAACCCATGTTGGTGTTTGTTTACAAACCCAATGCTCTCCAGGTGCTCAACAAGTCTTAGCCTAATTATTCTTTCAAGTATTTTGCAGGGGATGCTTGTCAGTGATACGGGTCTGTAGTTAAGGGCCTCCTCCCTATCACCTTTCTTGAAAATCGGTACGACATTTGCCTCCTTCCAGCAACTGGGCGATTCTCCCGACATAAGTGTCTCATTAAAGATCATTGCTAGAGGCACGCTGAGAGCCTGCGCTGCCTCTTTAAGTATCCACGGTGATACTTTGTCTGGTCCAACAGCTTTATTTGCATCCAGTGTTGTCAACTGTTTCATTACCTCCTCTGCTGTCACCTCTATATCTGATAGTCATTCATCTAGGGTAATCGCTTCTAACAATGGGAGCTGCTCAGGCTCGGTTGTGAACACTCCATGGAAATTTGCATTCAGTACCTTGCAGATTTCCTTGTCGCTTTCTGTATATGCCCCTTCTGTTTTCCTCAGTCTTGTCACTTGGTCATTTACCGACATCTTCCTTCTTACATGGCTATGTAGTAATTTAGGTTGCTTTTTCGCTTTGACTGCAATATCATTCTCATAATTTCTTTCCGACACTCGTCTTATGTTAATGTAATCGTTCCTAGCTCTGTTACATCTAATCCTGTTGTTCTCTGTCCTTTGTCTTCTGTACTTCCTCCACTCCCTCTTGCTTCTCACCTTTGCTTCCTGACACTGTCTATTAAACCATGGGTTATTATATTCCCTCCTGCTTTTTTCCTTTACTGTTGGAATAAATCTCTCTTCAGCCTCCTTGCATTTCAATATGACTTGGTTCATCATACCTTGCACTGTTTTTCCTCTAAGTTCTTCCTCCCACTGCACTTCTCCCAGGTAGTCCCTTATCCTTCTGTAGTCTCCTTTTCTGTAATCAAGTCTCCTTTACCGGACCTCTTGTCCTCTGGTCACAATTTTAAGATCCATCATGTAGTCAAAGACTAGGAACAATGGTCACTGGCTCCTAGTGATATTTCATGTTCCAACTGTTCGATGTCTTCTACATTCTGGGTGAAAATGAGATCTAATAGGCTGGGCGTATCCCCTCCTCTTTCCCTAATATCTTCCTTCACATGCTGTGTTAGGAAATTCCTGTCAATAACGTCTACCAGCTTCGCTCCCCAGGTCTCCTCCCCGCCATGGGGATTCCTCGTTTCCCAATCTATCTCTCCGTGATTTAGGTCCCCCATGACCAGCAGCTTCGCTCTTCGCTGTATGTGTGTGTGTGTGTGTGTGTGTGTGTGTGTGTGTGTGTGTGTGTGTGTGTGTGTGTGTGTGTGTGTGTGTGTGTGTGTGTGTGTGTGTGTGTGTGTGTGTGTGTGTGTGTGTGTGTGTGCATGGGGAAATTGTGTAAAACCCTGGTTTGTCTCTGAGAGGCTGGAGGATCCGTGTGAAGGCAGTAGCACTCCCAGTTGCAATTCTTTTACCAACTACCTATATATACCAATTCCTTCCTTTATATTTATGTGACGCATGGTAATGCAAATTGATACAATGAGGACGAAGAAGTACTTCCTTTACCTCAACATGATCGTCCACTTTTGAATGTCAGACGTCTCGTAGAACTATTTGAAAAAGAAACTAACAGTCCCAATCTTCAAAAAACCTATATATTTAATGTGGTGACTGACGATGGTAGAAGCCAAAAAGATTCTATAGAACCCTCTTCGTTTGTATCTTTTTATACAAAAGCTAACACCCATGTAATGTATGTTAGAACATCGTCAGGAATATCTTTTTTAGACTAGACACTTCTGATGAATGCTGACCTAAGATCTATTGTGTCGATAATGTATGGGAATTAGTTTCTCTGTAACGCTGGTATGAATATGAGAATAGATATCGGTGGGGTCAAATTTTCATTTAATCTGTATGTATCGACCCAGATCACTTTCACTCCCTGGTCTATGTGATTACATGGCATAGCTAACATGTGTAAAAATATCTTTGAATCAGGGATAAGAATACCTCCCGGATGAACAGATATATTCATGGCATTTTGCATATTAGGATAGACTTTTTAATCAACATTAAAACTTGCTATGGCGTGAAACATAAG
Organism: Procambarus clarkii; assembly: GCF_040958095.1. Lineage (NCBI taxonomy): Eukaryota > Metazoa > Arthropoda > Malacostraca > Decapoda > Cambaridae > Procambarus > Procambarus clarkii. Next base: position 13,677,820 of record NC_091170.1, read on the forward strand.
GCATAGATTATAAGTATTTTGTGGTCCATTTTTACTGGAACAAGACACACACCATATATATATATATATATATATATATATATATATATATATATATATATATATATATATATATATATATATATATATATATATATATATATATATATATATATATATATACATATATATATATATATATATATATATATATATATATATATATATATATATATATATATATATATATATATATATATATATATATATTGTTTTCTACTGGCCTACTGTTTTCACGAAGGCTTTTAGCTGCCGCTTTATATAAAGATCGGTTAGGTTAGGTTAGGTAGGGTTGGTTAGGTTCGGTCATATATCTACGTTAATTTTAACTCCAATAAAAAAAAATAGACCTCATACATAATGAAATGGGTAGCTTTATCATTTCATAAGAAAAAAATTAGAGAAAATATATTAATTCAGGAAAACTTGGCTTATTAGGCAAATCGGGCCTTGCATAGTAGGCCGAGAAGTGCGTTCTGGCTACTAGGTACGACATATATATATATATATATATGTCGTACCTAGTAGCCAGAACTCACTTTTCAGCCTACAATGCAAGGCCCGATTTGCCTAATAAGCCAAGTTTTCCTGAATTAATATATTTTCTCTAATTTTTTTCTTATGAAATGATAAAGCTACCCATTTCATTATGTAAGAGGTCATTTTTTTTTTATTGGAGTTAAAATTAACGTAGATATATGACCGAACCTAACCAACCCTACCTAACCTAACCTAACCTATCTTTATAGGTTAGGTTAGGTTAGGTAGCCGAAAAAGTTAGGTTAGGTTAGGTTAGGTAGGTTAGGTCGTCAAAAAAGCATTAATTCATGAAAACTTGGCTTATTAGGCAAATCGGGACTTGCATAGTAGGCTGAGAAGTGCGTTCTGGCTACTAGGTACGACATATATATATATATATATATATATATATATATATATATATATATATATATATATGTCGTACCTAGTAGCCAGAACTCACTTTTTGGCCTACTATGCAAGGCCCGATTTGCCTAATAAGCCAAGTTTTTCTGAATTAATATATTTTTTCAAATTTTTTTCTTATGAAATGATAAAGCTACCCATTTCATTATGTATGAGGTCAATTTTTTTTATTGGAGTTAAAATTAACGTAGATATATGACCGAACCTAACCAACCCTACCTAACCTAACCTAACCTATCTTTATAGGTTAGGTTTGGTTAGGTAGCCGAAAAAGTTAGGTTAGGTTAGGTTAGGTAGGTTAGGTAGTCGAAAAACAATTAATTCATGAAAACTTGGCTTATTAGGCAAATCGGGCCTTGCATAGTAGGCCAAAAAGTGAGTTCTGGCTACTAGGTACGACATATATATATATATATATATATATATATATATATATATATATATATATATATATATATATATATATATATATATATATATATGTAGCCAGAACGCACTTCTCAGCCTACTATGCAAGGCCCAATTTGCCTAATAAGCAAAGTTTTCATGAATTAATTGTTTTTCGACAACCTAACCTACCTAACCTAACCTAACCTAGCTTTTTTGGTTACCTAACCTAACCTAACCTATAAAGATAGGTTAGGTTAGGTTAGGTAGTGTTGGTTAGGTTCGGTCATATATCTACGTTAATTTTAACTCCAATAAAAAAAAATTGACTTCATACATAATGAAATGGGTTGCTTTATCATTTCATAAGAAAAAAATTAGAGAAAATATATTAATTCAGGAAAACTTGGCTAATTAGGCAAATCGGGCCTTGCATAGTAGGCCGAGAAGTGCATTCTGGCTACTAGGTACGACATATATATATATATATATATATATATATATATATATATATATATATATATATATATATATATATATATATATATATATATATATATATATATATATGTATATATATATATATGTATATGTATATGTATATATATATGTCGTACCTAGTAGCCAGAACGCACTTCTCAGCCTACTATGCAAGGCCCGATTTGCCTAATAAGCCAAGTTTTCATGAATTAATTGTTTTTTGACTACCTAACCTACCTAACCTAACCTAACTTTTTCGGCTACCTAACCTAACCTAACCTAAAAAGATAGGTTAGGTTAGGTTAGGTAGGGTTGGTTAGGTTCGGTCATATATCTACGTTAATTTTAACTCCAATAAAAAAAATTGACCTCATACATAATGAAATGTTTAGCTTTATCATTTCATAAGAAAAAAATTACAGAAAATATAATAATTCAGGAAAACTTGGCTTATTAGGCAAATCGGGCCTTGCATAGTAGGCTGAGAAGTGCGTTCTGGCTACTAGGTACGACATATATATATATATATATATATATATATATATATATATATATATATATATATATATATGTCGTACCTAGTAGCCAGAACGCACTTCTCGGCCTACTATGCAAGGCCCGATTTGCCTAATAAGCCAAGTTTTCATGAATTAATGTTTTTTAGACTACCTAACCTACCTAACCTAACCTAACCTACCTTTTTCGGCAACCTAACCCAACCTAACCTATGAAGATAGGTTAGGTTAGGTTAGGTAGGGTTGGTTAGGTTCGGTCATATATCTACGTTAATTTTAACTACAATAAAAAAAATTGACCTCATACATAATGAAATGGATAGCTTTATCATTTCATAAGAAAAAAATTAGAAAAAATATATTAATTCAGGAAAACTTGGCTTATTAGGCAAATCGGGCCTTGAATAGTAGGCCAAAAAGTGAGTTCTGGCTACTAGGTACGACATATATATATATATATATATATATATATATATATATATATATGTCGTACCTAGTAGCCAGAACTCACTTCTCAGCCTACTATGCAAGGCCCGATTTGCCTAATAAGCCAAGTTTTCATGAATTAATTGTTTTTCGACTACCTAACCTACCTAACCTAACCTAACCTAACTTTTTCGGCTACCTAACCAAACCTAACCTATAAAGATAGGTTAGGTTAGGTTAGGTAGGGTTGGTTAGGTTCGGTCATATATCTACGTTAATTTTAACTCCAATAAAAAAAATTGACCTCATACATAATGAAATGGGTAGCTTTATCATTTCATAAGAAAAAAATTTGAAAAAATATATTAATTCAGAAAAACTTGGCTTATTAGGCAAATCGGGCCTTGCATAGTAGGCCAAAAAGTGAGTTCTGGCTACTAGGTACGACATATATATATATATATATATATATATATATATATATATATATATATATATATATATATATATATATATATATATATATATATATATGTCGTACCTAGTAGCCAGAACGCACTTCTCGGCCTACTATGCAAGGCCCGATTTGCCTAATAAGCCAAGTTTTCCTGAATTAATATATTTTCTCTAATTTTTTTCTTATGAAATGATAAAGCTACCCATTTCATTATGTATGAGGTCTATTTTTTTTTATTGGAGTTAAAATTAACGTAGATATATGACCGAACCTAACCAACCCTACCTAACCTAACCTAACCGATCTTTATATAAAGCGGCAGCTAATAGCCTTCGTGAAAACAGTAGGCCAGTAGAAAACAATATATATATATATATATATATATATATATATATATATATATATATATATATATATATATATATATATATATATATATATGTATATATATATATATATATATATATATATATATATATATATATATATATATATATATATATATATATATATGTCGTACCTAGTAGCCAGAACTCACTTCTCAGCCTACTATTCAAGGCCCGATTTGCCTAATAAGCCAAGTTTTATTGAATTAATATATTTACTATAATTTTTTTCTTATGAAATGATAAAGCAACCCTTTTCTCTATGTATGAGGGCAATTTATTTTTATTGGAGTTAAAATTAACGTAGATATATGACCGAACCTAACCAACCCTACCTAACCTAACCTAACCTATATTTATAGGTAAGGTTAGGTTAGGTAGCCAAAAAAAGCTTGGTTAGGTTAGGTTAGGTAGGTTAGGTAGACGAAAAAACATTAATTCATGAAAACTTGGCTTATTAGGCAAATCGGGCCTTGAATAGTAGGCTGAGAAGTGCGTTCTGGCTATTAGGTACGACATATATATATATATATATATATATATATATATATATATATATATATATATATATATATATATATATATATATATGGTGTGTGTCTTGTTCCAGTAAAAATGGACCACAAAATACTTATAATCTATGCCTTATGTTTCACGCCATAGCAAGTTTTAATGTTGATTAAAAAGTCTATCCTAATATGCAAAATGCCATGAATATATCTGTTCATCCGGGAGGTATTCTTATCCCTGATTCAAAGATATTTTTACACATGTTAGCTATGCCATGTAATCACATAGACCAGGGAGTGAAAGTGATCTGGGTCGATACATACAGATTAAATGAAAATTTGACCCCACCGATATCTATTCTCATATTCATACCAGCGTTACAGAGAAACTAATTCCCATACATTATCGACACAATAGATCTTAGGTCAGCATTCATCAGAAGTATCTAGTCTAAAAAAGATATTCCTGACGATGTTCTAACATACATTACATGGGTGTTAGCTTTTGTATAAAAAGATACAAACGAAGAGGGTTCTATAGAATCTTTTTGGCTTCTACCATCGTCAGTCACCACATTAAATATATAGGTTTTTTGAAGATTGGGACTGTTAGTTTCTTTTTCAAATAGTTCTACGAGACGTCTGACATTCAAAAGTGGACGATCATGTTGAGGTAAAGGAAGTACTTCTTCGTCCTCATTGTATCAATTTGCATTACCATGCGTCACATAAATATAAAGGAAGGAATTGGTATATATAGGTAGTTGGTAAAAGAATTGCAACTGGGAGTGCTACTGCCTTCACACGGATCCTCCAGCCTCTCAGAGACAAACCAGGGTTTTACACAATTTCCCCATGCACACACACACACACACACACACACACACACACACACACACACACACACACACACACACACACACACACACACACACACACACACACACACACACACACACACACACACACACACACACACACACACACACACACACACACACACACACACATACAGCGAAGAGCGAAGCTGCTGGTCATGGGGGACCTAAATCACGGAGAGATAGATTGGGAAACGAGGAATCCCCATGGCGGGGAGGAGACCTGGGGAGCGAAGCTGGTAGACGTTATTGACAGGAATTTCCTAACACAGCATGTGAAGGAAGATATTAGGGAAAGAGGAGGGGATACGCCCAGCCTATTAGATCTCATTTTCACCCAGAATGTAGAAGACATCGAACAGTTGGAACATGAAATATCACTAGGAGCCAGTGACCATTGTTCCTAGTCTTTGACTACATGATGGATCTTAAAATTGTGACCAGAGGACAAGAGGTCCGGTAAAGGAGACTTGATTACAGAAAAGGAGACTACAGAAGGATAAGGGACTACCTGGGAGAAGTGCAGTGGGAGGAAGAACTTAGAGGAAAAACAGTGCAAGGTATGATGAACCAAGTCATATTGAAATGCAAGGAGGCTGAAGAGAGATTTATTCCAACAGTAAAGGAAAAAAGCAGGAGGGAATATAATAACCCATGGTTTAATAGACAGTGTCAGGAAGCAAAGGTGAGAAGCAAGAGGGAGTGGAGGAAGTACAGAAGACAAAGGACAGAGAACAACAGGATTAGATGTAACAGAGCTAGGAACGATTACATTAACATAAGACGAGTGTCGGAAAGAAATTATGAGAATGATATTGCAGTCAAAGCGAAAAAGCAACCTAAATTACTACATAGCCATGTAAGAAGGAAGATGTCGGTAAATGACCAAGTGACAAGACTGAGGAAAACAGAAGGGGCATATACAGAAAGCGACAAGGAAATCTGCAAGGTACTGAATGCAAATTTCCATGGAGTGTTCACAACCGAGCCTGAGCAGCTCCCATTGTTAGAAGCGATTACCCTAGATGAATGACTATCAGATATAGAGGTGACAGCAGAGGAGGTAATGAAACAGTTGACAACACTGGATGCAAATAAAGCTGTTGGACCAGACAAAGTATCACCGTGGATACTTAAAGAGGCAGCGCAGGCTCTCAGCGTGCCTCTAGCAATGATCTTTAATGAGACACTTATGTCGGGAGAATCGCCCAGTTGCTGGAAGGAGGCAAATGTCGTACCGATTTTCAAGAAAGGTGATAGGGAGGAGGCCCTTAACTACAGACCCGTATCACTGACAAGCATCCCCTGCAAAATACTTGAAAGAATAATTAGGCTAAGACTTGTTGAGCACCTGGAGAGTATTGGGTTTGTAAACAAACACCAACATGGGTTCTGGACAGGGAAATCATGCCTAACAAACCTTGTAGAATTCTATGATAAAGTAACAAGGATAAGGCAGGACAGAGAAGGCTGGGCAGACTGCATATTTCTTGACTGTCAAAAGGCCTTTGATATAGTACCGCACATGAGACTGCTATACAAACTTGAGAGGCAGGCAGGAGTAAGCGGAAAGGCCCTAGTATGGGTGAAGAACTACCTAACAGGAAGGAGCCAGAGGATAATGGTAAGGGGCGAGAAGTCGGACTAGCGAACAGTAACAAGTGGAGTACCTCAAGGATCGGTGCTGGGACCAATCCTCTTTCTAATTTACGTAAATGATATGTTTACAGGAGTGGAATCATACATGTCAATGTTTGCAGATGACGCAAAATTAATGACAAAAAGTTGTGACAGACGAGGATTGTAGGATCCTCCAAGAGGACTTAAACAGGTTGCAGAGATGGTCAGGGAAATGGCTACTGGAGTTTAACACCAGTAAATGTAAAGTTATGGCAATGGGATCAGGTGACAGGAGACCAAAGGGACAGTACACAATGAAGGGGAACAGCCTTCCTTTAACGATTCGAGAAAGAGACCTGGGAGTGGATGTGACACCTAATCTAACTCCTGCGGCACATATAAATAGGATAACGACAGCAGCGTACTCTACACTGGCGAAAATTAAAACTTCATTCAGAAACCTAAATGAGGAGGCTTTTAGGGCGCTTTACACTGCCTACGTGAGACCTGTCTTAGAGTATGCCGCGCCATCATGGAGCCCCCACCTGAAAAACACATAAAGAAACTGGAGAAGGTTCAGAGGTTTGCGACGAGGCTTGTCCCAGAGTTACGAGGGATGGGATATGAAGAGCGTCTGAGGGAACTGAACCTTACGACACTAGAGAAAAGAAGGCAGAGAGGAGATATGATAGGGACATATAAAATACTCAGGGGAATTGACAAAATGGAAATAGATGAAATGTTCACACGTAATAATAACAGAACGAGGGGACATGGGTGGAAACTGGAAACTCAGATGAGTCACAGAGATGTTAGGAAGTTTTCTTTTAGCGTGAGAGTAGTGGAAAAATGGAATGCACTTGGGGAACAGGTTGTGGAAGCAAATACTATTCATACTTTTAAAACTAGGTATTATAGGGAAATGGGACAGGAGTCATTGCTGTAAACAACCGATAGCTGGAAAAGCGGGATCCAAGAGTCAATGCTCGATCCTGCAAGCACAAATAGGTGAGTACACACACATTCACTATGCCATGTCGTGGCATTGTCAACTTAGGTGTGTCATGGATCATCCTGGGAGTAAGTTCGAACCCTCATCACGGCCTATTGTGAATTTTTTAATTTGATGCATCATTCTTTTGTGATTTCTGATGTGACCAACAACTGAGAAGTATATACATCGTTTTCTTTTCAGCCATCGTTTGGATGAAGCAAAAACTACCTTTTATCCCACTGGGGGAAGCCCTAATATTCATGAATTGCCATCGAATAAAGGCACTAACACTCTTTGATAGTGACAGATTAATTAAATGTAAAATTTAAAAAAATAAAAGTAAATTGCTTTTACCACGATGACACATACTCCACTTTCTTAATAACAACCACATCAACAAAGAATATTGTAAATCCTCAACAACTGCCTCAGTTATTACCCCAGCCGCATGTTGCAGAGTTGAGAACAGCTAACAGAATACATGAAGATTCTTACTGGGGTCCAATAACAAATTCTCATGGGCAAAATAATAATAAGAATACATAAATAGCACCAGAAAAAGTCAATGTCGGTAAGAAAATTAAAAATTGGACAATTTCTTTTATGTATCTGTCTTTTTTGATTGGTTTAATAGTCACATTTTATCTACTAGGAACAAATATTTATAAATCATTAGTGTCATTAATAATTTGTATATGTGCTATTTTATTAACTACATTTGTATTAACCTATCATCAATATCAATACAAATCAATTGTTTCTTATGCCCAGAAAATAGCCCCTCTAGCTAAACAACTTATAAATTTATTAAATTTCATGGCACTTATTATTTTTGTTTCCTGATTCTCATCATCAATTTACACTTAAAGTTTCCCCTCCACTTAATAGTGAGTCACCGCTTACCGCATAATATTATTAATAAGAATGGAAAGGCAGTACTTACTGCCAGTACTGAACCCAAACCACCATCATCCATCACAACATGCGGGGGGGGGGGGGAACCAGGCCTGAGAGATGGCAATAAATATCCAACCTAATAAACGAGTTGTTAATACAGAACATACATCGACTTGACTCTACTATGTACAGTAAAAGTATAAAAACGAGTAAGGATAATTTAGACAATTATTTTATTGAGTTTAAGGATGATCTGAATAATCCCGCCATTTTGCTAAAAATTACCTCTTTATATTATCTGTTAGATTAGGAACCTGCCCTAAACGCTGTGCTTACTAATAGCTTTACAAGAATGTGAACACATCATGCTATGTACTCTCATAAACCAAATGTAACTTATTGCATATATATATAAATAAATAAATAAATTATAGATGACATTAATCTTTGAACTATAGACATTGCCAGTGGCTTATCCGAATAAAAACATCCAACAAATATTTGTATCCATCACTCTCTAAAAAGGTACATTTTAAATAACAGGTAATGTGATATGTATCACGTTAACAATAGGGAACATTGTGAAATAAAATCACATCGTTCCCGTATCTCTATACATTTCTTAATATCATTCCAATCGCATTGTTAATGATTTTTATAGATGCACTCAAAAATTTAAGAAAGAGTTGTTGTCTTGGAAAAGCATTCAGGCTCATTAAAAATAATCCTTATTGGCTCGATTTCATTAAAAAACACAAGACCGTTATAAAATATTTCATCTATTATGCTTCTCTTAATATCATTCCAATAGTTTTGTCAATGATTTTTATAAAGATGCATTTAACATTATAAGATGCAGTTGGTGTGTTGGAGAAGCTATTAGGCACCTTAAAAATAATCGTTCATGGTTTGCTTTTATTAAAAACCCAAGATCGTTATAAAATATTAGATCTTTGAAACCTCTCTTAATATCATTCTAATCGTATTGTCAATATTTTTTTTGAAAGATGCGTTCAACATTATAAGATGCAGTTGGTGTATTGGGAATGCTATTAGGCACATTAAAAATAAATATTTATGGCTCGTTAAGAGAAAGAGAGAGACCCCAGATAAGAGATTTCATGAATTCTGAGGATTGAAAGGAATCGTTTTGTTGGTCAATGTTTGGTGAGGCTTTGAAAAACTTTGAGTGTAGAAAGAAAATTGTCAGAGTACCTAACAGATGGAATACATTTCACAGTGATGAGGTGGAGGCGACTCCGTATACACAGTTTCAAATGTAGATATGATAGAGCCCAATAGGCCCAGGAATCTGCACACTAATTCATTGACAATTAAGAGGTTCGAAGTTCGATCCCCCCCAAACACAACTAAAGAAGTACACACACACACACACCCACACATATTGGATAAAAATAAAATTTCAACAAGTATATATGTAACTACTCTTTCAATTTCTTTTTTTTTAGTAATTACTAAATAATAATATTATATTATTTACTTAATAAAAATAAAAGAATAAGAGTTTAGTTTTATGTATACTGTATTCAGTTATGCAGGCCACAAAGCTAGATTAGACCGGTTGAAAGTTTTTCTCCACCAATGGGAAAGTGTTTAGTTCACGTGATCAGATGAATCACCATAGAGGATGAGTCAGACACCATTATTGGATGTGAGATCACGCTGATCACATGATCATCAGGTGACCGTAACCTGCCTGCCCAAAATCCAATTGCATTGTTAAGGAATTTTATAGATGAACTCAATATTATAGGATGCAGGTGGAGTGTTGGGGAAAGCTATTAGGCACATTAAAAATAATCGTTTATGGTTTGTTTTCATTAGAAACCCAAGATCGTTATAAAATAATAAATCAACGAAACCTCTCTGAATATCTTTCCAATCCTATTGCCAATGATGTTTTTAAAAAGGCATTCAACATTATAAGATGCAGTTGGTGTGTTGGGGAAGCTACTAGGCACAATAAAAGCAAGGTTTTATTGTTCGTTTTCATGAAAAAACAAAAGATCGTTTTAAAATATTAGATCTATGAAACCTCTCCTAATATCATTCCAATCGTATTGTCAATGATTTTTTTAAAAGATGCATTCAACATGATAAGATTTTGTTGATGTATTGGGAATGCTATTAGGCACATTAAAAATAAATATTTATGGTTCGTTACGAGAGAGAGAGAGGTACTCCAGATAAGAGATTTCATGAAATCTGAGGGTTGAAAGGAATCGTTTTGTTGGTCAATGTTTGGTGAGGCTTTGGAAAACTTAGAGTGTAGAAAGAAAATTGTCAGAGTACCTAACAGATGGAATACACTGTGCAGTGATGAGGTGGAGGCAGACTCCGTATACACAGTTTCAAATGTAGGTACAGTATGAAAGAGATCAATAGACCCTAGAATCTGCACATTAATTCATTGACAATAGGACATGAAATCAAAGAGCCGAAGCTCGATCCCCCCAAACACAACCTAAGAAGTACACACACACACACACATATTATGGATATTCAGGGCTGTGAAGGTTTCAGTGACTAAATAGGAGGTACCGTAACAAATGGAGGGAAAAAATTATAGTCGTAGTCATATATAATCCACCACCAAATGACAGAAGACCTAGACAGGAATATGATAGAAACAACATGGCAACAATTAACATAATAGAAAGAGCAGCTTCTGTTGCTAGCAGGAATGGATCTGGACTACTAATTATGGGAGACTTCAACCATGTGAGGAAGATTGGATAGATTGGGAATGAGTGACCACAGTGTATTGAACTTTGAGTACCTGGTAGAGCTAGGACTTATCTCCCCAAAAAAGAACTAGGAATCAAAAGGCTGGCATACCGAAAGGGGAATTATGAACAGATGAAAAGTTTCCTAAGTGAAATACCTTGGGACACAGACCTCAGAGATAAGTCTGTACAGGGTATGATGGACTATGTTACCCAAAAGTGTCAGGAGGTAGTAAATAGGTTCATCCCGGCCCAAAGGGAAAAATCCGAGAAGCAACAGAAGAATCCATGGTAGATTAGGGCATGTATGGAACCGAAGAAACTGAACAAAAGGGCCTGGAGGAACTTCCGGAAAAACAGAACACCAGAAAGCAGAAAGATACCAGAGAAACAGGAATGAGTACGTCAGGGTGAGAAGAGAAGCAGAGAAAAGTTTTGAAAATTATATAGCAAACAAAGCCAAGATCGAACCAAAGCTACTCCACAGTCACATCAGAAAGAAAACAACAGTGAAAGAACAGGTATTGAAACTTCGAAAGAGTGTGCAGAGGTTCTTTGCTTGCCACTCTCCATAGTGTATAGTAAGTCACTGGAGACGGGAGACCTACCAGAAATATGGAAGCCGGCGAATGTGGTCCCAATATACAAAAAGGGCGACAGGCAAGAGGCACTGAACTACAGGCCAGTGTCCTTGACTTGTATACCATGCAAGGTGATGGAGAAGATCGTGAGAAAAAACCTGGTAACACATCTGGAGAGAAGGGACTTCGTGACAAATCGCCAACATGGGTTCAGGGAGGGTAAATCTTGCCTTACAGGCTTGATAGAATTCTACGATCAGGTGACAAAGATTAAGCAAGAAAGAGAGGGCTGGGCGGACTGCATTTTCTTGGACTGTCGGAAAGCCTTTGACACAGTACCGCATAAGAGGCTGGTACATAAGCTGGAGAGACAGGCAGGTGTAGCTGGTAAGGTGCTCCAGTGGATAAGGGAGTATCTAAGCAATAGGAAGCAGAGAGTTACGGTGAAGGGTGAGACCTCCGATTGGCGTAAAGTCACCAGTGGAGTCCCACAGGGCTCTGTACTCGGTTCTATCTTGTTTCTGATATATGTAAATGATCTCCCGGAGGGTATCAATTCGTTTCTCTCAATGTTTGCGGACGATGCTAAAATTATGAGAAGGATAAAAACAGAAGAGGACTGTTTGAGGCTTCAAGAGGACCTAGACAAGCTGAAGGAATGGTCGAACAAATGGTTGTTAGAGTTTAACCCAACCAAATGTAATGTAATGAAGATAGGTGTAGGGAGCAGGAGGCCAGATACAAGGTATCATCTGGGAGAGGAAATTCTTCAGGAGTCAGAGAAGGAAAAAGACTTGGGGGTTGATATCACGCCAGACCTGTCTCCTGCAGCACATATCAAGCGGATAACATCAGCGGCATATGCCAGGCTGCCCAACATACGAACGGCATTCAGAAACTTGTGTAAAGAATCATTCAGAACTTTGTATACCACATATGTCAGGCCAATCCTGGAGTATGCAGCCCCAGCATGGAGTCCATATCTAGTCAAGGATAAGACTAAACTGGAAAAGGTTCAAAGGTTTGCCACCAGACTAGTACCCGAGCTGAGAGGTATGAGCTACGAGGAAAGACTACGGGAATTAAACCTCACTTCGCTGGAAGACAGAAGAGTTAGGGGGGACATGATCACCACATTCAAGATTCTGAAGGGAATTGATAGGGTAGATAAAGGCAGTCTATTTAACACAAGGGGAACACACACAAGGGGACACAGGTGGAAACTGAGTGCCCAAATGAGCCACAGAGATATTAGAAAGAACTTTTTAAGTGTCAGAGTGGTTGACAAATGGAATGCATTAGGAGGTGATGTGGTTGAGACTGACTCCATACACAGTTTCAAGTGTAGATATGATAGAGCCCAATAGGCTCAGGAATCTGTACACCTGTTGATTGACGGTTGAGAGGCAAGACCAAAGAGCCAGAGCTCAACCCCCGCAAACACAACTAGGTGAGTACACACACACACACACACACACACACACACACACACACACACACACACACACACACACACACACTCTGTTGGACAGTGAGAACTGGATTCCAGGATATAACCTATACAGGTGTGATAGGAAAATTAGGTCACATGGAGGAGTGGGTCTGTATATTAGGGAAGACCTTGTATGCTCGGAGCTCCTAAACGTTACAAATGAGGTGGTAGAGGTACTGGGATTAAAAATAGAAAAAATAAATTTAGTGATTATTCTAATATACAAACCGCCAGATGCAACGGCTGAGGAATTCACAGAACAGATAAGCAAAATAGAGAATAGCCTTGATAATTTGGAGAACCCGATACCTGATATTATCTTCCTATGTGACTTCAACTTGCCTAGTCTCAGGTGGAAAATAGCAAACAATAATATTATACCAGGAAATCTATCAGGACCTAACCAACCACAGATTAGAGAACTACTTAGATTCTTTGACAAATTTTCACTCAATCAGCAGATATCGGAGCCAACGAGAAATTAAAATATTCTAGATCTGGTCTTTACGAACAATGAAGACATTATCAGAGTCATTACGATATCAGATACCACATACTCAGATCACAAACTCATTGAAGTGCAAACGACCATCAATAGTCAGAATAGACCTAAAACGTTGATAAAGCAAGAGGGGCTATTCAGTAAATTAAATTTTAATAATAAAAGAATAGACTGGGAGATAATAAGAGGGAACTTACAAACATTCCATGGGGAACTGTTCTAAGTAATACAAGTCCTACAGAAGGAATAGAAAAACTGACTTCTGAAGCGTATCAAGTCTGTCTGAAACATGTTCCTTTGAGGAAAGCCAGAAAGAGATCTAACGTAGAAAGAGAACGCAGACGACACTATAAACGCAGGAAAAAAATAACGGAACTGCCTATGCACACACGAATTTCCCGTCAAAGAAGGAATAATTTAAATAGGGAGATTGAAGAAATCGAGCGGAAATTGAAACACTCATATGAAACTGAAGAAAGGCAGATAGAACAGAAAGCAATTCAGGAAATAAAGAAAAATTCAAAATATTTCTTCTCATATGCGAAATCAAAAGCAAAAACCACTGCCAGTATTGGACCTATTCGTACAAGTGAAGGTTCATACACGGAGGATGACAAAGAAATTAGTGAAATGCTAAAAAAGCAGTATGAGGACATGTTTAGCACTCCAATAAACAACATGAAGGTGGAAGATCCAGACAATTTCTTTATGCGGGATATTCAAACCCCTGTAAATATAACTGATATAAACACGAGCGCACTAAATTTTGAAAGAGAAATTGAAAACATGCCCATGCACTCGGCCCCAGGTCCAGACTCATGGAATTCAATATTTATAAAGAAATGCAAAGTGCCGGTAGCACAGGCACTCAGTATAGTGTGGAGGAAGAGCTTGGACACGGGGGAGATACCAGATGCACTTACAGTAGCAGACATAGCCCCTCTATACAAGGGAGGGAGCAAAGCATTGGCAAAAAATTATAGACCAGTGGCACTAACATCGCACATCATAAAAGTATTTGAGAGAGTGATTAGGAGTCAGGTCACCAATTTCATGGAGACCAATGACCTTCACAACCCAGGCCAACATGGATTTCGAGCGGGAAGATCGTTCGTGCCTCTCACAGCTACTTGAGCACTACGACAAAGTCACTGAGGCATTAGAAGAAAAACAGAATGCTGATGTGATATACACGGACTTCGCAAAGGCTTTCGATAAATGTGACCATGGCGTGATAGCACACAAAATGAAGTCAATGGGAATAACCGGTAAAGTAGGACGCTGGATACTCAGTTTTCTGTCAAACAGGACTCAGCGAGTAACGGTCAACCATATAAAATCTAGTCCAAGTGCAGTGAAAAGCTCTGTACCTCAGGGTACAGTCCTTGCACCGCTGCTTTTCCTTATTCTCATATCAGATATAGACAAAAATACAAGTCACAGCTTCGTATCATCCTTTGCAGATGAGACAAAAATCAGTATGAAAATTACCTCGGCTGAGGACATTGAAAAACTTCAAGATGATATTAATAAAGTTTTCGACTGGGCATCAGAAAATAACATGATGTTTAACAGTGATAAATTCCAGGTACTCAGGTACGGTAAAAATGAGGACCTTAAACATAATACAGAGTACAAAACACAATCAAATGTACCCAAAGTAGGAAAACAGCATGTAAAGGATTTGGGAATAATAATGTCTGACGACCTAACGTTTAAGGAGCATAACCAAGCAAATATTGCGACAGCCAGAAAAATGATAGGATGGATTACGAGAACTTTCAAATCCAGGGATCCCATCACAATGGTTGTACTCTTCAAGTCACTTGTGGTGTCCCGTCTTGAGTACTGCTCAGTACTCACTTTCCCCTTCAGAGCAGGAGAGATTGCTGAAATAGAGGGAATACAGAGAACATATACGGTACGCATAGACGCAATAAAGCACCTAAATTATTGGGATCGTCTCAAAGCCCTCCAAATGTACTCACTAGAAAGAAGACGAGAGAGATATCAAATAATATACACCTGGAAGATACTGGAGGGCCAAGTACCAAATCTACACAGTAAAATAACAACGTACTGGAGTGAACGATATGGAAGAAAATGTAGAATAGAACCAGTGAAGAGCAGAGGTGCCATAGGCACAATCAGAGAACACTGTATAAACATCAGAGGTCCGCGGTTGTGGACATTTTCAAGAGGAAACTAGATTTATTCCTCCAAGGAGTGCCGGACCAACCGGGCTGTGGTGGGTATGGGGGCCTGCGGGCCGCTCCAAGCAACAGCCTGGTGGACCAAACTCTCACAAGTCAAGCCTGGCCTAGGGCCGGGCTTGGGGAGTAGAAGAACTCCCAGAACCCCATCAACCAGGTAACACACACACACATCCACACATACTGTATGAAAATAAAATTTCAACCAGTATATATGTATCTAGTCTTTCTATTTTTTTCTAGTAATTACTAAATAATAATATTATATTATTTACTTATTAAAAAAAGAATAAGAGATTAGATTTATATATACTGTATTCAGTTATGCAGGCCACAAAGCTAGATTAGACCGGTGGAAAGTTTTTCTCCACCAATGGGAGTGTTTAGATCACCTGATGTTCACGTGATCAGATGAATCATCATAGAGGATGAGTCAGACACCATTATTAGACGTGAGATCACGCTGATCACATGATCATCAGGTGACCATAACCTGCCTGCCAAAAAACCAATTGCATTGTCACGGATATTTATAGATGCACTCATTATTATAGGATGCAGTTGGAGTGTTGAGGAAAGCTATTAGGCACATTAAAAATAATCGTATATTGTTTGTTTTCATTAGAAATCCAAGATCGTTATAAAACAATAGATCTATGAAACATCTCTGAATATCATTCCAATCGTTTTGTCAGTTATTTTTTTAAAGATTCATTCAACATTATAAGATGCAGTTGGTGTGTGGGGGAATCTATTAGGCACCATATATATAATCGTTTATGTTTGCTTTCAAGTAATAAAACACAAGATCGTTTTAAAATATTAGATCTATGAAACCTCTCCTAATATCATTCCAATCGTATTTTCAATAATTATTTTAAAAGGTGCATTCAACATGATAAGATTTTGTTGATGTATTGGGAATGCTATTAGGCACATTAAAAATAAATATTTATGGTTCGTTATGAGAGAGAGAGAGAGGTGCCCCCATATAAGAGATTTCATGAAATCTGAGGGTTGAAAGGAATCGTTTTTTTGGTCAATGTTTGGTGAGGCTTTGGAAAACTTAGAGTGTAGAAAGAAAATTGTCAGAGTACCTAACAGATGGAATACACTGTGCAGTGATGAGGTGGAAGCAGACTCCGTATACACAGTTTCAAATGTAGGTACAGTATGATAGAGCCTAATAGGCCCTGGAATCTGCACATTAATTCATTGACAATTTAGAGGTGAAATCAAAGAGCCGTAGATCGATCCCCCCAAACACAACCTAAGAAGTACACACACACACACACACACACACACACACACACACACACACACACACACACACACACACACACACACACACACACACACACACACACACACACACACACACACACACACACATAACCTAACTTGCATACCATGCAAGATGATGGAGAAGATTGTGCGAAGAAAGCTAGTGGAGCACCTGGAGCGAAAGAACTTTGTAACATAGCATCAACATGGATTCAGGGATGGCAGGTCCTGCCTCACAGGGTTACTTGAATTCTACGACCAGGCAACAAAAATAAGGCAAGAAAGAGAAGGGTGGGCAGACTGCATATTTTTGGATTGTCAGAAAGCCTTTGATACAGTGCCACACAAGAGGCTAGTGAAAAAACTGGAGATGCAGGCTGGAGTGAAAGGGAAGGTACTCCGTTGGATACAGGAGTACCTAAGTAACAGGAGACAACGAGTCAGTGTGAGGGGTGAGGTCTCAGATTGGCGAGACGTTACGAGTGGAGTACCGCAGGGGTCGGTCCTTGGACCTATACTGTTTCTGATATATGTAAATGATCTCCCAGAGGGTATAGAATCGTTTCTCTCAATGTTTGCCGATGATGCAAAAATTATGAGGAGGATTGAAACTGAGGACGATAGTAAGAGGCTACAAGATGACCTAGACAGACTGAGTGAATGGTCCAACAAATGGCTGTTGAAGTTCAACCCGAGTAAATGCAAAGTAATGAAAATAGGCAGTGGAAATAGGAGGCAAGATACAGGATACAGAATAGGAGATGAAGTACTTAATAAAACGAACAGAGAGAAAGATCTAGGAGTTGATATCACATTAAACCTGTCTCCTGAAGCCCACATAAAAAGAATAACGTCTGCGACATATGCGAGGCTGGCATATATCAGAACAGCGTTCAGGAACCTGTGTAAGGAATCATTCAGAATCTTGTACACCACATATGTAAGACCAATACTGGAGTATGCGGCCCCAGCATGGAGCCCGTACCTTGTCAAGCACAAGACGAAGCTGGAAAAAGTCCAAAGGTATGCCACTAGACTAGTCCCAGAACTAAGAGGTATGAGTTACGAGGAAAGGCTGCGGGAAATGCATCTTACGACACTGGAAGACAGAAGAGTAAGGGGAGAAATGATCACAACCTACAAAATCCTCAGAGGAATCGACCGGGTAAACAAGGATAACACTGGTGGGACGCGAACAAGGGGACACAGGTGGAAACTGAGTACCCACATGAGCCACAGAGACGTTAGAAGGAACTTTTTCAGTGTCAGAGTAGTTAACGGATGGAATGCATTAGGCAGTGATGTGGTGGAGGCCGACTCCATACACAGTTTTAAATGTAGATATGATAGAGCCCAGTAGGCTCAGGAATCTGTACACCAGTTGATTGACAGTTGAGAGGCGGGACCAAAGAGTTAAAGCTCAACCCCCGCAAGCACAAATAGGTGAGTACACACACACACACACACATACTGGATGAAAATAAAACTTCAACCAGAATATATGTAACTAGTCTTTCTATTTTTTGAGTAATTACTAAATATAATTAATATTATATTATTTACTTAATAAAAAAGTAAGGTTTCTGAATTGCCTCTAGAAACAATAAAAAGTGAGGCCTCTGAACTGCCTCAAGAAACATTAACAACTGAGACCTCTGAACTGCCTCAACAAACATTACAAACTGAGACCTCTGAACTGCCTTAAGAAACATTAACAACCGAGGCTTCTGAACTGCCTCAAGAAACAATAAAAACTGAGGCATCTGAACTGCCTCAAGAAACATTAACTACTGAGGCCTCTGATCTGCCTCAAGAAACAATAAAAACCGAGGCTTCTGAAATGCCTCAAGAAACATTTATAATTGAGGCTTCTGAACTACCTCAAGAAACACTACAAAGTAAGGATTCTGAACTGCCTCATGAAACATTACAATCTATCATCAGTCAAAAGTTACAATCATTCTTCAATCTAACAATGCAGTCTGTCATCAGTCAAACAGAGTCCTCCCCTGAAGTATTCCCAGAAACGTTACAGTCCATCATCACCCAAACAGTACAATCTGCCATCAGGAAATTCATTTTGGAATCATTATTTTCCCCATTTATCGAGGATATAAAAACTTATAAAGGTCTCGTTGTTATTCCTAAACCACCATTTTCGTATAATCCTAAGAATAGACTCGAAATTGAGAATACAGTAATAAAACCTTTTAATGACTTCCTTTCAAATTATAATCAAGCCCACCGATATTTGTATAATAAAGAACCTTTTTACATAATTATAGTATGGCAAAATTCTGTGTATGATAAGGGGTATTATTCCAAAAACCCAATTGTTTTAATAGTTCCATGACATATTCTTGATTTCAAACCTTACGTTTATACTGATTCAAATGAAATAGAAGATATCCAATTAAAGAACCATATAGAAGCAGTACGTACAAAATCACAAAATGGAACGAAACCAATTTACATGAACAGACTGTGGATATCATGTTCCCATGCAGCCAGTCAGGATATATTTGTTCAAAGATTTTATAAATATGATATCCCAACGGAAGAAGAATCCAACTCATTACGGCCATTTGTGGTAATGAAACGTGAACTTCAAGAAGGTAATAATGAGGTAGAATGTAAAATGTTGGCTAAGAATATTAATTCCTCAGACACATTTACTAGCATTAAATTTAACATTAATGTGGTGGAAATCAGGGAAGAAGAAACAGCAAAAAAATCACACAGAGGAGGAGAATTACGAGACGCAGGAGAAGGAGTAGGTGGAGAATTACAAGACGGAGGAAAATTACGAGACGCAGGAGAAAGGGTTGGAGGAGAATTACAAGACGCCGGAGAAGGAGGAGAATTACAAGATGCCAGAGAAGGAGGAGGAGGAGAATTACAAGACGCCGGACAAGGAGGAGGACGAGGAGGAGGAGAATTACAAACAAGTGAAAACGAGTCCTCTGGCGTTCCTCACGTCATCAGTCAAATGGAATCCGTACGAACTACCTCATGAATTACTTCGAGAATTATTACAATCCTCCATCTGTCAAGCAGATTTCTCTGAACTACCGCAGAAAACAAAAGAATATGCCCAAGAAACAAAAGAATACGTTTGTCAAACAGATTCGTCTGAACTTCGAAAATACAAAATGAAATCGAAACTTGTAGAATCATTATCTCGCCATTTATCGAAGACATAAAAACTTATAAAGGTCTCTTTATTGTTCCCAAACCACCAATTTCGTATAATCCTAAAAATATTGCTGAAACTGGCAAGACACTAATTCAACCCTTTAATTAATTCCTTAGTTATTATGATAAAATCCACCAATACTTTAACAATGGTTATTCTGCATATTATGTACATAAACTATATACAAATTCTAATATTGATTGGAGATATTATACAAAAAATCCAATTATATTAATATTTCCATGGAATTTCCAGAATTTCATACCTGATATTTATATAGATCTAAATGAAATAGAAGACGTCAAATTAAAGAACAATTTAGAAGCATCACGTATAAAATTTCAAAAGGAAGGAAAACGATTTGACATGAACAAATTGTTGATATCATGTACCCATGCTGCAAGTCAAGATATATTTTATTGTTGATTTTATACGGATAATTTCCCAATGAAAGAAAATTCACTACCCCCATTTGTGGTTATGAAACTTTAACTTCAAGACGGTAATAATGAGGTGGAATATAAAATGTTGGCTAAGAATATTTATTCCTCAGACACATTTGCTAGCATTAAATTTAACATTGATGTGGAAGTCGGAGAAGAAGAAACAACAAAAGAATCACAAGAAGAAGAAGGAGGAGGAGAATCACGAACAATATGAGGAGGAAGAGAATCACAAACAGTAGGAGGAAAAGGAGGAAGAAGAGATTCACTAACAGTAGGAGGAGAAGAAATAGGAAGAGAATCAGAAACAGCAGGAGGAGAACGAGGAAGAGAATCACAAGCATTAGGAATGCACATAGCACAGTTATTACAAGCTCGTTATGGAGGAGGAGAATCCCAAACAGTAGGAGAAGGAGGAGAACCCCCCACCAAAAAGATAAAAACTGGATTCAGCTACGCAGAACAAAATGTTCCAAGCAGCCCGGACTATGACGAATCTCTCAATTTGAAGTATTGGGAAAGCTTTTAGGCACATTAAAAATAATCGTTTATGGTTCGTTTTCATTAAAAAACACAAGGTCGTTTTAAAATATTAGATCTATGAAACCTCTCTTAATATCATTCTAATCACATTGTCAATTACTTTTTTTTTATAGATGCACTCAGTCAACATTATAAGATGCAGTTGGTGCATTGGGAAAGCTTTTAGGCACATTAAAAATAATCGTTTATGGTTTGCTTTCATTAAAAAACTCAAATTAGATCTATGAAATCTCTCTTAATATCATTCCAATCACATTGCCAATGATTTATTTTTATAGATGCACTCAACATTATAAGATGCAGCTTTATGTATTGGAAAAGTTATTAGGCACCTTAAAAATAATTCTTTATGGTTCGCTTTCATTAAAAACACAAGATCGTTATATAATATGAGATCTATGAAACCTTTCTTACTATCATTCCAATCGTATTGTCAATGATTTTTTAAAGATGCATTCAATCAACATTATAGGATGCAGTAGGTGTGTTGGGAAAGCTTTTTAGGCACGTTAAAAATAATCATTTAGGGTTCGTTTTTATTAAAAACCCAAGATCGTTTTAAAATATGAGATCTATGAAGCCTCTCTGAATATCATTCCAATCGCATTGTCAATGATTTTTTTAGATGCACTCAATCAACATACCATATATGGAATCAAATAGTCAATCAACAATTAATTCATGAAAACTTGGCTTATTAGGCAAATCAGGCCTTGCATAGTAGGCTGAGAAGTGCGTTCTGGCTACTAGGTACGATATATATATATATATATATATATATATATATATATATATATATATATATATATATATATATATATATATATATATATATATATATATATATATATATATATATATATATATATATATGTTTCATTGAATATGACCGCATATTCTGTATTTATTATTTTCTGGTTTAGGGCTTCTATCCCTCTAACTATTTTCTTAGCATCAGGGCTTAATTGGAATAGGAGTTCTCCAAAACTCATTTTCGTACTTTTAAGGTGAAGAAAAGAAGTGATTTACTATAGAGTGTATTACTCTACATGTATTGTATAGAGTGTATTATTGTGTATAGGGATAGAAGCCCTAAACCAGAAAATAATAAATACAGAATATGCGGTCATATTCAATGAAACATGTTTGAAAGAAAACCTGCTGCCAATATATATATATATATATATATATATATATATATATATATATATATATATATATATATATATATATATATATATATATATATATATGTATATATGTATATATGTATATATATATATATATATATATATATATATATATATATATATATATATATATATATATATATATATATATATACATACCTGTATTCATAATAGATGTTATCGTAATGAACAGACATAAAATAACTAATACAATAAGTATTAAATATGTGAATATTCTATTCCCGAACATATATGTTTTTTGTATTTTTTATATAGAAACCACAAAGTTAAATTAGACCCATGTGGTTTATTGGAGAAGTTGTACCGAAGGACTAGTGTCTTCTAGTTCCATACAGAACAACATGACGCCTTAAATAACTGATATGGTGAAAATATCTTTTGGTTTCCTTCCAAGTAACTGATGTGGTAAAAGCACCATATTATCCCCCCTTCTCTTCCATTATGTGGAATTTGTTACAGGAGTTTCATGAATAATAGAATCAATTGTTTAAGGGAATTTCCACAAATGGATGTCAACATGGAAGATATATAGGTTTCCAAGCAATAAAATAAGAGTCAATCGATTTGCTATGATGTTGGAATTTGGAGGTGTAATGGTTTATTAGACTGGTGGAATTTGTAACAACAAGGAACATTTTTAGTTCTTTCCAGTTTTTTATTTCCAGAGAATTGTATAAAGAAGTGATCATGTCTTGTTTCCCAATGTAGATATGGTATAGCCCATTAGGCTCAGGAATCTGCACACCAGTTCATTGACTGTTGATAGGTGGGACTAAAGAGCCGAAGCTCAATCCCCCCAAGCACAACTAGGTGAGTACAACTATGTGATTGCACACACACACACACACACACACACACAATGGATAATAAAAAAATACACCATTATATATGAAACTATACTCAATAATTTCTTTTTTTAGTAAGTACATATTATTATTATTATTATTTTATATAAAAAAGAAAGAATAAGAGAGTTTAGTTATATATATACTGTAATACAGTCAACCAGGCCGCAAAGTTTGATTAGACACGTGTGGACAATTTAAGGCATCCAAGAGAATATTAATTTAGGAGTTGCTGCTTTGACACTTTTCTTTCTACACTCAAGTTTTCCAAAGATTCACCAAACATTGACAAAGAGCATGATTCCTCTCAGCCTTCAGATTTCATGAAATCTTTTTTCTAATGTATTTATCTCTTACAACTGAATAAAGAAAAACAAATAATGACAGCAACTAACAAATTAGAACAATTTCTTGAAGTTCTCGTTCTATGTAATTTTTGGCATAACACAGCTGATTTTTTTGTCATCATAAGTTTTTAAAGAAATTTTCAAGGGGTTTATTATATAACATAATTCCCTAGGATGCCTAAAATTGTCCAAACGTGTCTAATCTAGCTCTGTGGTCTGGTTGACTGTATACAGTATATATAAAACTAAACTCTCATTATTTTTTGTTAGTTTTAGTAAGTAAATAAAATATTATTACTGTCATTTAATACTTACTAAAAAAAGAAAACAAATAGAGAATATAGTTTCATATATACAGGTTGAATTTTTATTTTCATCCAATATGTGTATGTGTGTTGTGACGATAATCTCTTTCAAGAGAGATTGAGCCTGCTCTTCTTTACCTAAAGTTACGTTCAGTCTACAAGTATAAGATGCTACATTCAAGATACGTCCACCAGTAGCACAAAACGTTTTGACCAGGAGGCAAAACGTACCCTAAACCCCCAACTCCACACACCCTCCACGCCGGCTCGTCATCAACCAGCCAACTACCCATCCCAGCCTGCCTGCTCCTGATTGGTGACTAGCTGATCGAACACCTGCACACTGCACCTCAGCGCCATCTACCTGAGTCGATGTCTGAGCCTGGACCAGCCATCAACTTCAGAATATTCTTTGTGCTCTAAGAGTTGACATCTCTCTCTGGCATACTAAGCTCTCTGGCTTTTATATATTAAGGGAGGTCTCAGTCATAGCCAATATTCTCAGCACCATTTTACCATTTACTATTTTGTCTCGCATTGTTTTTGCATTTATCTTTGTTATTTGATTGCACTATTCATTTCCCTGAGATTTGTCTTTATTTTTATTTATGTTTAAAGTATATATTAAAGTTTCATTGTTCATACTTTGTGTTTTACGTGTTCCTCCCTCTCACTTACCACAGACAACAGGCAAGCAGTCTATCTTTTTTTTGTAAGTGTGACCAGGCATTGACACCTGCCATTGCAGGACTGCCGAACATCTACACTCCAACACTTTCCCATCACATTTAATGGGGGCCTGTCCTAGGAGCTTCACTCAGGTACTAGTACTAGAACATCAATTTGTGATAAGCGTACTTGGCTTTGCTAAAGTTGCTTTTCAATATTATCATTAATTTTCATATTTATATGGTGCTGTGTGTATTGTGCATTCCGAGAGTAGCATATAGTGAGTGTGGATAACTTTGGATTACGTGGTGACTGGAGGCCTCAGTCATTCTCTTAATTGGTCATCTCTCCCTCCGTGTTATTACTCGTGTTTACCGCCTTTCGTCCCTAGGATATTTCTCACATTATCGGCAGATCATTATTGTGGTACCCTGGTACTTTGGTTTGTCTTCGGGTCAAAGCACCCTATCTTCTGCAATCCGACCGAAGGAGGATAAGAGGGCCATAGTTCCTCTAGCACGGACTACGTTGCTGAGTTGGGACCTCAGCAGCAGTTCTCGTCACCAGTTGACACTCGCACCCCTACACGTCGGTCAGAGATGATGATATTTACTTAGGTAGGGAATTAGCTTTCTTTATTCAGAGCACAAAGTTCGCTAATTCTGTAAGTATCATATTTCATTTAGTGGGAAACCCTTGCTTCTGTCCTATAGAGACTCGGCAAGGTATGCCTACGTTCTTGGACTACCTAATTCACTTTTGGAGCAATTAAATGTTTCATTTGTTCTAGAAACTCAGTTTCATTTATTTAGTAGGATTTTCTTGCCCTTATTCTCTTACATTGAGTACCGGATACAAGATTTCCTGCGATTTTGATTGACTAATCATTTACCATCCTAAAATTAACATTAATTGTTAAAGATTAAAATTCCACAGGATAGTTACCAGTTGCCACGTTATCCTGTTTCTAACATTTACCATATCACAACTATATTCGTTGTACATTTATTTGCTATCTTTCACAATGTTTCGTCACCAAGCTTTTCGTAACGATCCAGTAGGTGAAATAGGGACCTTATGTCGTGCCAAGAGGACCGAATTATAAACTCTTGCACACGAGTATCAACTAGATGTTCCCCATGGAGCCAATAAAAATGAATTGCATAACTTAATTATGGATCACCTCTTAGATGAAGGGAAGATTGACTCTGAAACTCACGAAACTTATTATATTGCAGATAAACATGATTTGGCAACTTTGAAACTCAAACTCGAACTTGCAAAGCTCGAGAGGGAGCAACAGCAAGAAGCTATCCACATGAGAGAACGAGAGGCTGCCATCAGGAAAGAAGAACAAGAGAGGCTGCCCTGGCAAAAGATGCTCTACAACTGAGGGAAAGAGAAGCTCCAATAAGAAAAGAAGAGCAGGAAAGAGAGGCTGCAATGAGGAAAGAAGAGCAAGAACGTGAGATGGTCCTATTCAGAGAGCGTGAGCGAGTACCGCTTGAAGCAAAACAACGCCACCTGGAGATACAACGCGAGCATGACAAACAGCAAGCGGCTATGGCTATAGAATGTCGTCAACAAGAACTCACGTTGGAAACTACATATCACACTCAACGCCAGCAAGCTTCCGCTAGTCTTCCCATAAGTTTCAATATCTCCCATGCAAGTAAGTTAATGCCACCATTCGTTGAGATAGAGATTGATGTCTTTTTTACCACCTTTGAGACCCTAGCTAATAAACTTAGCTGGCCTGCAGATCAATGGTCCACCCTTCTCAGAGTGCATCTTACAGGTAGAGCTGCAGTTACTCTCAGTACCTTAGCGTCTGAGAATGACTACCAGACTCTGAAGCAAGCAGTTTTGGACGCCTACCTTCTCTCCACCGAAAGCTACAGACGAAAATTCCGTGACCATCTTAAGGCAAGTACCACCACCTTTCTAGAATTTGCCAATACCAAGAAAAGATATTTCATGAAATGGCTGGAAGCAGCACATGTCTCTACATTTGCAGAACTCGTCAACCTCATGCTAGTTGAGGAATTCTTGAGACGTGTTCCCCCTTCCGTCCGTTTATATCTAGCAGATAAAGAAGAAACCGACTACATCAAATGTGCGAAGTCGGCTGACACCTACAGCCTCATCCACCGGCTTACACCATCACCACCTCCCAGTAAGAAGTCTTGGTACAGTTACGATAAAGTGAGTACAGATGAAGCGAGCTCACAATTGTATTGTAAGTATTGCAAACTCTATGGACATACCATAGATAGATGTGGGAAGGCTCAATACAATAGCAATGAATCTACTAAACCCAAACAGACTCCTAAGTCCGGTAAGCCTGTGATGAATGTTGGTGTTCATGTTAATGATCTTTCTCTTTTCAGTAAACACCTGTATCCTGGAACTGTCTCTACCAACGGTACAGATTCGGAGGGACGTTTCAAATTGAAGATCTTGAGGGACACAGCGGCTCTTCAGTCCGTTATATTGAAATCAGCTGTGCC
Source organism: Procambarus clarkii (assembly GCF_040958095.1). Lineage (NCBI taxonomy): Eukaryota > Metazoa > Arthropoda > Malacostraca > Decapoda > Cambaridae > Procambarus > Procambarus clarkii. The sequence continues at coordinate 13,705,241 of NC_091170.1, forward strand.
TAACATCACCTACACCGGGGAAACCGTCTTTATCACTGACCTCCCTGCTACCACTCCGTATCCCCTTGCCAGAGTCCACCTGGATTGTCCCTTCGCGACCTGTGAAGTCCAAGTCGCCATCAGGGAAAAGCCTTTTCCCATGCCTGGAGTGCAACTTCTCCTGGGCAACGACTTAGCAGAAGATCTGCAACCGTCCAACCTTATCATCACGGACAAACCCCAGGTGTGTACCTCTGTAATGGATAATCCCATCTTTGAATATGTTCCAGCAGAGGTCCAAGAAAGTGATAAAGTTTCTCCTCCGGTTTTGGTGACCACCCGTGCCCAAGCTGCACGCTCGCAACCAGCTGATTCTACTGCTACCGCTGTCCCTCAAAACCCTCAGAATCTACCCCCAAATCTTACCAGTTTTGAGTTCCATAAGTTACAGAGGGAAGATCAATCATTAACACCATTATTCTTCCAGGCTGAGACTCAACCTGACAGTATCCCTGGGTTCTTCCTTGAGAATGAGTTGCTCTACCGCAGATACAGACCCAGCAAGCTGAAGGAGGATGACGATTGGGCCAATGTCGAACAACTAGTGATTCCCACCAGCCTACGGCCCGATATTCTACACCTGGCCCACGGAGCTCTTTCTCACTATGGTTTTAACAAAACCTACCACGGAATCAGACAAGACTACTACTGGCCAGGAATGGTAAAAGATGTTAAAACGTACGTACAACAGTGTCATACATGTCAGATGGCAGGTAAACCTAACATCTCTATTCCCCAGGCTCTATTAAAACCCATCCAGGTGCCTGCGGAACCTTTCCACAGACTCATCATAGACTGTGTTGGTCCTTTACCCCGGACCAGTTCTGGCAACGCCTATATATTAACTATCATGTGTCCTACCACCAGATTCCCCATAGCAGTTCCAGTAAAAAACATTACGGCTGCTACTGTGGTGAAACACCTTTTGAAGATCTTCACCCAGTATGGATTTCCAAGAGAGGTTCAAAGCGACTGTTGCACCAACTTCACCAGTGATCTCTTCAAGAAGACACTGGAGGAGTTCAACATCACACAGGTATTGTCCTGCCCCTATCATCCTGCTTCACAGGGTTCTCTTGAACGTAGTCATCAGACTATTAAAGCACTCCTAAAGAAATTCTGCAATGACACCTTGAAGGACTGGGTAAACAACTTGATCTCATTATGTGCATTTTCAGAAGTCTCCCCAATGAGTCTCTAGGAGTATCTCCTTATGAGATGCTCTACGGACGTAAGTGCCGTACTCCTCTCAAAGCTTTTAAGGACTCTCTACATAATGCCACCTTCAGTGACCCTCAGAATGTGCCCCAGTTTCTTCAAAACCTAAAACACATTCTAGAGAGAGTACGTAAATTTGCTAATGACAATCTATTGAAAGCTCAGGAGAGGATGAAGACTAATTTTGACCAAAGCAGCAAATTAAGGAAATATAAACCAGGAGACTTCGTGTTGGCATATTTTCCTATCCCAGGTTCTCCATTGCAAAACAAGTTTTCAGGACCCTACCGCATTAAGGAGTGCAGAAACTACCACAACTACGTTCTTGAGACTCCAGATAGGTGGCGAAAGACCCAGTCGTGCCACGTCAACCTCCTGAAGCAGTATCAAGGTATTTCCCCCACTGTGTTGGTATCAGTCTCCACATTTAAAGGTCCATACCTCTACAGTGAAACCTTCCCTGCTTCTCCCGAAAGCACTAACACGGAGTCGGTGCTTTCCAAATCGGAAATCCTACCTGATCTTCATCCCAATGTACAGGACTATAATAGTGCTCCTTTGCCATGTTCTAATCCTATTCTCGCCTCGCCAGATATCACGAAGCCTTTCATCCTCCATGTCGACGCCAGTGGTACCGGCATCGGGGTTGTCCTGATGCAACAACGAAGCGAGGAGATTCTACCTGTTAGTTACTACAGCTACAAGGAACTACAGCACGATCGAAAGGGAGCTACTCTCCATCGTCCTGAACTTGCAGCACTTCGAATCGTACCTGCAAGATGCTCGGTCTACCACCATCTACTCGGACCACAATCCCCTACGCTTCCTGCAGCAAGCCCAATTCAACAATCAACGGCTTCTACGATGGGCTTAATATCTGCAGAATTTCAACCTGGAGATCTTCAACATCAAGGGTTCTGACAACATCATAGCAGACGCCCTCTCCAGAGTGTATGAGTTAGAGGCAGCTCCACCTACCACCTGAAGACGTAACTTCACCAGGAACCGCAGGCTTCAGGGGAGAGTTGTGACGATAATCTTTTTCAAGAGAGATTGAGCCTGCTCTTCCCTGCCTAAAGTTACGTTCAGTCTACAAGTATAAGATGCTACATTCAAGATACGTCCACCAGTAGCACAAAACGTTTCGACCAGGAGGCAAAACGTACCCTAAACTCCCAACTCCACACACCCACCACGCCGGCTCGTCATCAACCAGTCAACTACCAATCCTGGCCTGCCTGCTCCTGATTGGTCACTCGCCGACCGCACACCTGCACACTGCACCTCAGCGCCATCTACCTGAGTCGATGTCTGAACCTGGACCAGCCATCAACTTCAGAATATTCTTTGTGTTCAAAGAGTTGACATCTCTCTCTGGCATACTAAGCTCTCTGGCTTTTGTATACTAAGGGAGGTCTCAGCCATAGCCAATATTCTCAGCACCATTTTACTATTTACTATTTTGTCTCGCATTGTTTTTGCATTTATCTTTGTTATTTGATTGCACTATTCATTTCCCCGAGATTTGTCTTTATTTTTATTTATGTTTAAAGTATATATTAAAGTTTCATTGTTCATACTTTGTGTTTTACGTGTTCCTCTTCTTCACTTACCACAGACAACAGGCAAGCAGTCTATCTTTTTTTTGTAAGTGTGACCAGGCATTGACACCTGCCATTGGAGGACTGCCGAACATCTACACTCCAACACTTTCCCGTACAGTGTATACACTCATCTAGTTGTGCTTGGGGAAGGAGACTGAGCTTAGGCTCATAGACCCCCGCCTCTTAACTATCAATGAACTGGTGTACAGATTCCTGAGCCCATTGGGCTCTATCATATGTACATTTAAAACTGCTTATGGAGTCTGCCTCCACGTCATCACATTCTGTCTGTTAGGTACTCTGACACTTTTCTTTCTACACTCAAGTTTTTCAAAGATTCACCAAATATTGACCAACAGCAGGATTCCTTTCAACTCTGAGATTTCATGTAATTTTTTATCTGGGGTATTTCTCTCTTACAACTGAGACCAGAAAAAATATAATAATGACAACAACTTATAACTTCTCCTCATAGGTCATACCCTCAGCTCGGAGATTAGCCTGGTGGCATCCCTCTGAACCTTTTCTAATTTAATTTTGTGTTGGATTAGATCAGAAACTGTGGATGGATGTGATGCCTCCACCACATCACGGCCTACATTGCATCCCATCTGTTAACTACCCTGACACTTTACTTTCTAAACACGATCCATCCGACTTTATCTATATACCAAAGAGTAGAAAAATGGCGTCAACTAGAAAGAACTAAGAATGTAGCAAGCTGTTACAAAAGTCATCAGTCAAATAAACCACTACTCCTCCTCCAAATTCCAACATTAGGAAGACTTGTAGATGTGTCAATCGAATCTCATCACTTTTGCTATGACTGTATTAAAAAAATGTCTATTTATGTTTATTCCAATAGACTTTTAAATTCGTCTACTAATTTAGATATAATAAAAAAATACTATAGTATATGTTATTCCGATAAATTCTTTTAATATTGATTATGAAACAGTAAAATTTAATAATATCCATAAACGCAAACAACAACCTCGTAAGGTTGTTTTACCTCATTTACAATATATTTTAATTTGGTACTTACATGGATCTTATTTTCCTATTGACCAGGTAAAATTTCAGCAATTAGTGAGTGTAGCTTCTTCATTAGTATTTAGAATTAATACAGTAAAAGTAAATGGAAGAATGCCATCCTTGGAAACTTGTATAACATCCATGCTGACATCCATTTTTGGTCATTCACTACCCCAATTAATCCCATCATTTATCAAACTCATATACCAAATTCCAAATATTGTAATAGAATGGGATGATATGAAGATTTCACCATATCAATTACTAGAAGGGAAGAACCAGAATTTATTTTCACCACACATATTTAAGGCATTTGATATAGATAGATGTTAATCATATTGTTATAAAAGACGAGGCAGGAACTACAAGACAATAGTCATGGTATCTTCATCCAAAACAACTAAAATTATCAGGAAAAATTCTACCCATGATGAGAAATTCTTTAGAGTAATAATTAAAGACAAAGTGAAAAAAGTTGTGGGCATGCTCATCAATGTCTATGGAATAGGTGGTAAAGCGGAGAATTTATAATATCTTCAGTTTAGAGGAGTATTGGAAAAAGAATCGACTATTCCTCTAACACCAACAACACATATTCTTTCAATCCTCAGATTTCATAAAATTTCCTATCAGGGGTATTTCTCTCCTATATCTGAGTAAAGAAAAAATATAATAATGACAACAACTCCTAACTTAATATTCTCTAGGATGCCTAAAATTGGTCACACGTGTCTAAACTAGCTTTGTGGTCTGCATAACTGTGTACAGTATATATAAAACTAAACTCTTATTCTTTTTTTTTATCAAGATAATAAAATAATATTATTATTTAATAATTACTAAAAAAAAAGAAAAAGAAATAGAAAGTATAGTTACATTATGTATACTAGTTGAAATTTTATTTGCATCCAATGAGTGTGTACTCACCTATTTGTGCTTGCGGGGCTTGAGCCTTCGCTCTTTGGTCTCGCCTCTCAACTGTCAATCAACTGGTGTACAGATTCCTGGGCCTACTGGGCTCTATCATATCTACATTTTAAACCGTGTAGGGAGTAAGCCTCCACCACATCTCTGTCTAATGCATATTATTTACTAACTACTCTGACACTGAAAAAGTTCTTCCTAATTTCTCTGTGGTTCATCTAAATCTCTTATCTGGGGTATCTCTCTCTTTCTCTCTTACAATTGAGTCAAGAAAAAATTTAATAATGACAACTCATAACTTAACTAAATATTTTCTAGGATGCCTAAAATGGGCCACACGTGTCTAATCTAGCTTTGTGGCCTGCATAACTGTATACAGTATATATAAAACTAAATTCTTATTCGTTCTTTTTTTTTATCAAGTAAATAATATAATAATATTATTATTTAATACTTCCAAAAAAAAGAAAAAGATATAGAGAGTATAGTTACATAAAATAAAAGTTACATAAAAGTTACATAAAAGTATAGTTACATATATACTGGTTGAAATTTTATTTTCATTTTATGTGTGTGTGTGTGGTTGTGCTTGGGGACGATTTAGCATAGGCTCTTTGGCCCTGTGCAAATTCCTGAGCCTAACGGAATCAATCATATCTACGTTTGAAACTGTGTATGGAGTCTGCCTCAGTCTCATCACTGCATAAAGTATTCCGTCTGTTAGGTACTCTGGGACTTTTCTTTCTACACTCAAGTTTTCCAAAGCCTCACCAAACATTTACCAACAAAACGATTCCTTTCAACTCTCAGGTTTTATGAAATCTCTTATCTGGGGTATCTCTCTCTCTCTCTTACTACTGAGTTAAGAAAAAATATAATAATGACAATAACTTATAACTTAACATTTTCTAAGATGTCTAAAACTGGTCATTTGTGACTAGTGTAGCTTTGTGGCTTGCAAAAATGTGGGTGCTCACCTAGTTGTGCTTGGGGAGGATTGAGCTTAGGCTCTTTAGCCCTGAGCAAATTTTTTTGCCTTATTGGGTTCTATCATATCTACATTTGAAAATGAGTATGGAATCTGCTTCCACCACATCACTGTCTAATACGTTCCATCTGTTGGAAATCAAGGGGCCCAGAATGTGGAATGACCTTCCCAACCATGTTAAAGACTGTACCTCTCTCAACCAGTTTAAGATAAAAACTAAACACTACCTAATAAATTCACTGTAATCTACCTCACTCCTCTATTGTCAACCCATGTCTGTTATTTTCTTTTTTTTTTTTAATCAACACTGTTCGTCAACCTATTGTATTTGTGCTGCTTTTTCAGTCATGTTCCCCCTTTTTTTTATCTTTATTTGTATTTGTTCTCAACACTTTTTATTCTTTATGCTCAATTAGTATTAAGTTCTAGATATTAATGTTTTTCTTGCCCGAAACGCATTGCGTAATAGTGGCTTTAGGCATTGTATGTACTAGCTCTATCTATATATCAATCCATTAATGTAACATCACTTGTATGTATATACCTTACCTGAATAAACATCTGAATCTGAATCTGAATCTGTTAAATATTAATATTTTTTTTCTATACTCACTGAGGGTTGAAAGGAATCGTTTTGTTGGTCAATGTTTGATGAGGCTTTGGAAAACTTTAGTGCAGAAAGAAACATGTCAGAGTACCTAACATACGGAATATTTTACGCAGTGATGAGCTGGAGGCAAACTCCATACACAGTTTCATATGTAGATATGATAGAGCCCATTAGGCTCAGGAATTTGTACGGGGCCAAAGAGCCAATGCTAAATCATCTCCAAGCACAACCTCACAAACACACACATTATAAGAAAAGAAAATTTCAACCAGAATATATGTAACTATACTCTCTATTTTTTTTTTTTAAGTATTAAATAATAATATTATTATATTATTTACTTAATAAAAAAAAGGAACGAATAAGAGTTTAGTTTTATATACTGTATTCAGTTACGCAGGCCACAAAGCTAGATTAGACACGTGTGGTCAATTTTAGGCATCCTAGAGAATATTAAGTTATGAGTTGTTGACATTATTATATTTTTTCTTGACTCAATTGTAAGAGAGAGAGAGAGAGAGAGATACCCTAGATAAGAGATTTCATGAAATCTGAGGGGTCGAAAGGAATTATTTTGTTTCTCAATGTTTGGTGAGGCTTTGGAAACCTTGAGTGTAGAAAGAAAAATGTCAGAGTCCCTAACAAACGGAATGCATTACACAGTCATGAGGTGGAGGCAGACTCCATACATAGTTTCAAATTAATATATTATTGAGCCCAATAGGCTCAGGAATCTGTACACCAGTTCATTGACCATTAAGAGGTATAATAAAAGAGGCGAAGCTCGATCCCCCAAAACACAACGAATTGAGTACAACTATGTGAGCACACCCACACACACAAAAGGTTAGTACACACACACATTGGATAAAAATAAAATTTCCACCAGTATAGATGTAACTATACTCTCTATTTCTTTTATTTTGTAATTATTAAATATTTATATTATATTATTTACTAAATATAAAAAAGAAAGCTTAGAAGTTTAGTTTTATATATACTATATACAGTTATGCAGGCCAAAAAGCAAGATTAGACACGTGTGGCCAATTTTAGGCATCCTAGAGAATATTAAGTTATGAGTTGTTGTCATTATTAAATTTTTCTTGACTCAGTTGTAAGAGAGAGAGAGAGAGAGAGATACCCCAAATAAGAGATTTCATGAAATCTAAGATTTAAAAGGAATCGTTTTGCTCGTAAATGTTTGGTGAGACTTTGGAAAACTTGAGTGTAGAAAGAAAAGTGCCAGAGTACCTAACAGAGGGAATAGTTTATGTAGAGATGAGACTGAGGCAGACTCCATACACATTTTCAAATGAAGATATGTAGATATATATGCAAAAGATATATATGCACAAATGAACTGTAGTGCAGGAATCTGCACTACAGTTCATTAAAAATTAAGAGGTGGAATCTAAGAGCCGAAGCTCAATCCTTCTCAAGCACAACTAGGTGAGCTCACACACACACACACATTGGATGGAAATATATTTCAACCAGTATAGATGTAACTAAACTTTATATTTCATTTTTTTTGTAAGTATTAAATAATAATATTAAATTATTTACTTAATACAAAAAAGATTAGAAGTTTAGTTTTATATATACTGTATACAGTTATGCAGGCCAAAAAGTAAAACTAGGCACGTGTGGTTTAATTTTTTCTTTGTACTTTTCTAGTTCTCTATTAACCTCCTCTGTGTGAGTTGCAAATGAAGTTTCTCTTTGCATATCCTTGCCTAATTTCCATTTCCATACCTCATTTTCTTCCACTAGTTCCTCGATTTGTTCTTCTTGAATCTTTACCTTGTCCGTTAATGCAGTAATATTCTGATCTTGCTGAAGAATACTTCTTTTTAAAGCTTGAAACTCCCTCCAGAGTGTTCCATTTTCTACTAGTAATTTAAATACTTTTTCTTCATACTTCCTTTGCTTATCCTCAATTATCTTTAACTGGCCAAGAAAATCCCCTTTCATTATATCTTGTGGTGAAAATTCTTTGAAACAATCATATGTTGGTGTGTTTATAATCCTTGTGATGGAAGTCATCTTTGTTACTGACAAAATTTTTGTTATTTTTATTATTTTTTTATTGATTTTTTCATTTTCATCTAATGTGTATGTGTGTGTGTTTGTGTGTGTGTGTGTGTGTGTGTGTGCTTGTGTGTGTGCTTGTGTGTGTGTGTGTGTGTGTGTGTGTGTGTGTGCGTGTGTGTGTGTGTGTGTGTGTGTGTGTGTGTGTGTGTGTGTGTGTGTGTGATAAAAGAAGCAGTTCGTGTCTTGGAAAAGCTATTAAGCACAATACAAATAATAATCTGTGGTTCGTTTTCAATTTGAGATTTCATGAGTTTCTCTAAAAAAATATTTAAGTTATGAGTTGTTGTCATTATTATATTTTTTCTTCACTCAGTTGTAGGAGAGAGAGAGAAAAAAAAAAGAGAGAGAGAGAGAAAGAGAGAGACAGAGAGAGATACCCCAGATAAGAGATTTCATGAAATCTGGAGTGGAAAAGAATCGCTTTGTTGGTAAATGTTTGGTGAGGCTTTGGAAAACTTGAGTGTAGAAAGAAAAGTGCCAGAGTACATAACAGAGGGAATAGTTTACGGAGAGATGAGACTGAGGTAGACTCCATACACAGTTTCAAATGTAGATATGACTGATTCCGTTAGGCTTAGGAATTTTGCCCCGGGCCAATGAATTTATGCTCAAACGTCACCAAGCACAACCACACACACACACACATATATGAAAATAAAATTTCAACCAGTATGTATGTAACTGTACTCTCTATTTCTTTTTTTTTGTAAGTATTAAATATTAATATTATTATATTATTTACTTAATAAAAAAAGAAATAACGAATAAGAGTTTATTTTTATATATTTACTGTATACAGTTATGCAGGCCACAGAGCTAGATTAGACACGTGTGGCCAATTTTAAGCATCATAGAGAATATTTACAGTTATGCAGGCACAAAGCTAGGTTAGACACGTGTGGTCAATTTTAGGCATCCTAGTGAATATTAAGTTAGGGGTTGTCATTGTTATATTTTTTCTTGACTCAGTTGTAAGAATGTGAGAGAGAGAGAGAGAGACCCCCAGATAAGAGATTTCATGAAATCTGAAGGTTGAAAGGAATCGATTTGTTGGTAAATGTTTGGTGAGGCTTTGGAAAAATTGAATATAGAAAGAAAAGGGCCAGAGTACCTAACAGACAGAGTGCATTACACAGTGCTGAGATTGAGGCAGTTCCCATACACAGTTTCAAATGTGGATATGACTGATTCCAATAGACTCTGGAATTTGCATGGGGCCAAAGAGGCTATGCTCAATCATTCCCAAGCACAACTATGTGAGCACACACACACACACATTGGACGCAAATAAAATTTCAACCAGTATATATGTAACTATACTTTCTATTTCTTTTTTTTGTAAGTAATAAATAATAATATTATATTATTTATTGAATAAAAAAAAAGAACGAATAAGAGTTTAGATTTCAATATACTGTATACAGTTATGCAGGCTACAAAGCTAGATTAGACACTTGTGGGCAATTTTAGGCATCCTAGAGCATATTAAGATCGTTATGAAACATTGTATCTCTATACCTCTCTTAATATGGCTCCAATGGCGTTTTTAATAATTTTCATAGATGATCACAACATTATAAGAAAAAGTTGAGGTCTTGGAAAAGCTATTAGGCACATTAAAAATAATATTCTATGGTTGGCATTAATTTTGAAATTTCATGAGTTTCTCTAAAAGAATATAGGCATTCGTTGGCCTGGCCCACCAGGCGATCCCCAGCGCAACCTACAGTGAGTGGGTCTGGCCTTTCCTGTGAGAGCTCACCTACACTAAAATTTGTATAATCTTTTCAGTTTTCTCACTTTATAATTTTCGTGCAACATCATTCATTTTGATGTCAAATTTTTCACAATAGCATTCTCGAAAGGGATATATGCAAAGAAGGGTCAAAAAAGCTAGACACAATTGTTAATGTTATATACACATCTTCATACTTATATATTATACTGGATATAGTATAATATATACTATATTATATATATATATATATATATATATATATATATATATATATATATATATATATATATATATATATATATATATATTTATATATATTATTAAATATGACCGAAAAAGTAAGATTAATAATTCTAACACGAATTTTCTCAATCTTTCGTACATTTCTTTTCACTGTTGGAGGTAAATCAAAAATCAATTCTCCAAAATTCATTTTTATTTCTAGTCTGACGCGACACGAGCGCGTTTCGTAAAACTTATTACATTTTCAAAGACTTTAGTTCACAAATACACAATACCAGTTGTGTATTTGTGAACTAAAGTCTTTGAAAATGTAATAAGTTTTACGAAACGCGCTCGTGTCGCGTCAGACTAGAAATAAAAATGAATTTTGGAGAATTGATTTTTGATTTACCTCCAACAGTGAAAAGAAATGTACGAAAGAATGAGAAAATTCGTGTTAGAATTATTATTCTTACTTTTTCGGTCATATTTAATAATATATGTCTACAGGAAAGACTGCTACCAAAATATACTAATATATATATGTCGTACCTAGTAGCCAGAACGCACTTCTCAGCCTACTATGCAAGGCAAGATTTGCCTAATAAGCCAAGTTTTCATGAATTAATTGTTTTTCGTCTACCTAACCTACCTAACCTAACCTAACCTAACTTTTTTGGCTACCTAACCTAACCTAACCTATAAAGATAGGTTAGGTTAGGTTAGGTAGGGTTGGTTAGGTTCGGTCATATATATACGTTAATTTTAACTCCAATAAAAAAAATTGACCTCATACATAATGAAATGGGTAGCTTTATCATTTCATAAGAAAAAAATTAGAGAAAATATATTAATTCAGGAAAACTTGGCTTATTAGGCAAATCTGGCCTTGCATAGTAGGCCAAAAAGTGCATTCTGGCTACTAGGTACGACATATATATATATATATAGATATATATATATATATATATATATATATATATATATATATATATATATATATATATATATATATATATATATATATATATATATATGTCGTACCTAGTAGCCAGAACTCACTTCTCAGCCTACTATGCAAGGCCCGGTTTGCCTAATAAGCCAAGTTTTCCTGAATTAATATATTTTCTCTAATTTTGTACTTATGAAATGATAAAACTACCCATTTCATTATGTATGAGGTCAATTTTTTTATTGGAGATAAAATTAATGAAGATGTATGACCGAACCTAACCAACCCTACCTAACCTAACCTAACCTATCTTTATAGGTTAGGTTAGGTTAGGTAGCCGAAAAAGTTAGGTTAGGTAGTCGAAAAACAATTAATTCATGAAAACTTGGCTTATTAGGCAAATCGGGCCTTGCATAGTAGGGTGAGAAGTGCGTTCTGGCTACTAGGTACACACATATATATATATATATATATATATGTCGTACCTAGTAGCCAGAACGCACTTCTCTGCCTACTATGCAAGGCCCGATTTGCCTAATAAGCCAAGTTTTCATGAATTAATTGTTTTTCGACTACCTAACCTACCTAACCTAACCTAACTTTTTCGGCTACCTAACCTAACCTATAAAGATAGGTTAGGTAGTATGAGGTCAAAAAAACTGACCTCATACATAATGAAAAGAGTAGCTTTATCATTTCATAAGAAAAAAATTAGAGAAAATATATTAATTCAGGAAAACTTGGCTTATTATTATTATTTTTTTTTTTTTGAGATATATACAAGAGTTGTTACATTCTTGTACAGCCACTAGTACGCGTAGCGTTTCGGGCAGGTCCCTGGAATACGATCCCCTGCCGCGAAGAATCGTTTTTTCATCCAAGTACACATTTTACTGTTGCGTTAAACAGAGGCTACAGTTAAGGATTTGCGCCCAGTAAATCCTCCCCGGCCAGGATACGAACCCATGACAGCGCTCGCGGAAAGCCAGGCGAGTGTCTTACCACTACACCACGGAGACCCGATTAGGCAAATCGGGCCTTGCATAGTAGGCTGAGAAGTGCGTTCTGGCTACTAGGTACGACATATATATATATATATATATATATATATATTAGTATATTTTGGTAGCAGTCTTTCCTGTAGACATATATTATTAAAAATGACCGAAAAAGTAAGATTAATAATTCTAACATGAATTTTCTCAATCTTTCATACGTTTCTTTTCACTGTTGGTGGTAATTCAAAAATCAATTCTCCAAAATTAATTTTTATTTTTAGTCTGACGCGACACTTGAGCGCGTTTCGTAAAACTTATTACATTTTCAAAGACTTTAGTTACACATACACAACTGAATAGAACTTACACATCTCCGATTTGTTTATATCTACATTTGAGTGAGGTGGATGGGGTGAGATGGTATTTAATAGGGTATTAAATTCATCAACACAAGACAGAACACGAAACAATGGGTATTGAATAGAAGTGATTGTAGAAAGCCTATTGGTCCATATATCTTGATGCTTCTATATTGGAGCGGAGTCTTGAGGTGGGTAGAATATAGTTCTGCATTAATTGGCTGTTGATTGCTGGTATTGACTTTTTGATGTGTAGTGCCTCGCAAACGTCAAGCCGTCTGCTATCGCTGTATCTATCGATGATTTCTGTGTTGTTTACTAGGATTTCTCTGGCGATGGTTTGGTTGTGGGAACAGATTATATGTTCCTTAATGGAGCCCTTTTGCTTATGCATCGTTAAACGCGTAGAAAGAGATGTTGTTGTCTTGCCTATATACTGGGTTTTTTGGAGCTTACAATCCCCAAAAGGGCATTTGAAGGCATAGACAATTTTTTGAAGACAAGGCAATTTTTTTATTGGAGATAAAATTAATGAAGATGTATGACCGAACCTAACCAACCCTACCTAACCTAACCTAACCTATCTTTATAGGTTAGGTTAGGTTAGGTAGCCGAAAAAGTTAGGTTAGGTAGTCGAAAAACAATTAATTCATGAAAACTTGGCTTATTAGGCAAATCGGGCCTTGCATAGTAGGGTGAGAAGTGCGTTCTGGCTACTAGGTACACACACATATATATATATATATATATATATATATATATATATATGTCGTACCTAGTAGCCAGAACGCACTTCTCTGCCTACTATGCAAGGCCCGATTTGCCTAATAAGCCAAGTTTTCATGAATTAATTGTTTTTCGACTACCTAACCTACCTAACCTAACCTAACTTTTTCGGCTACCTAACCTAACCTATAAAGATAGGTTAGGTAGTATGAGGTCAAAAAAACTGACCTCATACATAATGAAAAGAGTAGCTTTATCATTTCATAAGAAAAAAATTAGAGAAAATATATTAATTCAGGAAAACTTGGCTTATTATTATTATTTTTTTTTTTGAGATATATACAAGAGTTGTTACATTCTTGTACAGCCACTAGTACGCGTAGCGTTTCGGGCAGGTCCCTGGAATACGATCCCCTGCCGCGAAGAATCGTTTTTTCATCCAAGTACACATTTTACTGTTGCGTTAAACAGAGGCTACAGTTAAGGATTTGCGCCCAGTAAATCCTCCCCGGCCAGGATACGAACCCATGACAGCGCTCGCGGAAAGCCAGGCGAGTGTCTTACCACTACACCACGGAGACCCGATTAGGCAAATCGGGCCTTGCATAGTAGGCTGAGAAGTGCGTTCTGGCTACTAGGTACGACATATATATATATATATATATATATATATTAGTATATTTTGGTAGCAGTCTTTCCTGTAGACATATATTATTAAAAATGACCGAAAAAGTAAGATTAATAATTCTAACATGAATTTTCTCAATCTTTCGTACATTTCTTTTCACTGTTGGTGGTAATTCAAAAATCAATTCTCCAAAATTAATTTTTATTTTTAGTCTGACGCGACACTTGAGCGCGTTTCGTAAAACTTATTACATTTTCAAAGACTTTAGTTACACATACACAACTGAATAGAACTTACACATCTCCGATTTGTTTATATCTACATTTGAGTGAGGTGGATGGGGTGAGATGGTATTTAATAGGGTATTAAATTCATCAACACAAGACAGAACACGAAACAATGGGTATTGAATAGAAGTGATTGTAGAAAGCCTATTGGTCCATATATCTTGATGCTTCTATATTGGAGCGGAGTCTTGAGGTGGGTAGAATATAGTTCTGCATTAATTGGCTGTTGATTGCTGGTATTGACTTTTTGATGTGTAGTGCCTCGCAAACGTCAAGCCGTCTGCTATCGCTGTATCTATCGATGATTTCTGTGTTGTTTACTAGGATTTCTCTGGCGATGGTTTGGTTGTGGGAACAGATTATATGTTCCTTAATGGAGCCCTGTTGCTTATGCATCGTTAAACGCGTAGAAAGAGATGTTGTTGTCTTGCCTATATACTGGGTTTTTTGGAGCTTACAATCCCCAAAAGGGCATTTGAAGGCATAGACGACGTTGGTCTCTTTTAAAGCGTTCTGCTTTGTGTCTGGAGAGTTTCTCATGAGTAGGCTGGCCGTTTTTCTGGTTTTATAGTAAATCGTCAGTTGTATCCTCTGATTTTTGTCTGTAGGGATAACGTTTCTATTAACAATATCTTTCAGGACCCTTTCCTCCGTTTTATGAGCTGTGGAAAAGAAGTTCCTGTAAAATAGTCTAAAAGGGGGTATAGTTGTTGTGTTAGTTGTCTCTTCAGAGGTTGCATGGCGTTTCACTTTCCTTCTTATGATGTCTTCGACGAAACAATTGGAGAAGCCGTTGTTGACTAGGACCTGCCTTACCCTACAGAGTTCATCGTCGACTTGCTTCCATTCTGAGCTGTGGCTGAGAGCACGGTCGACATATGCGTTAACAACACTCCTCTTGTACCTGTCTAGGCAGTCGCTGTTGGCATTTAGGCACATTCCTATGTTCGTTTCCTTAGTGTAGACTGCAGTGTGGAAACCTCCGCTCTTTTCCATGACTGTTACATCTAGAAACGCCAGCTTCCCATCCTTTTCCATCTCGTAAGTGAAACGCAGCACGGAAATCTGCTCAAACGCCTCCTTCAGCTCCTGCAGATGTCTGACATCAGGTACCTGTGTAAAAATGTCATCAACATACCTGCAGTATATGGCCGGTTTCAAGTTCATGTCGACTAAGACTTTTTGCTCGATGGTATCCATGTAGAAGTTTGCAAACAGGACACCTAGGGGAGAACCCATGGCGATCCCATCTACTTGCTTATACATGTGCCCATCCGGGCTCAAGAAGGGTGCCTCTTTAGTACAAGCTTGGAGTAGTTTCCTTAGAATATTCTCTGGTATGTCAAGAGGAGTACAGGCTGGATCACGATACACTCTGTCGGCTATCATCCCGATTGTCTCGTCCATATATATATATATATATATATATATTTATATATATATATATATATATATATATATATATATTTTATTAAATATGACCGAAAAAGTAAGATTAATAATTCTAACACGAATTTTCTCAATCTTTCGTACATTATGCTTCACTGTTGGAGGTAAATCAAAAATCACTTCTCCAAAATTCATTTTTATTTCTAGTCTGACGCGACACGGGCGCGTTTCGTAAAACTTATTACATTTTCAAAGACTTCACAAAATACACAACTGATTAGAACTTGCGTTTCCCTGATTTTATATCTACATTTTGAGTGAGGTGGGAAGGGTGATGTGGCATTACATTTGAGTAAGGTGGGAAGGATGATGTGGCATTAGAGGATATTAATAGGGTATTAAAAGTATCAACACAAGACAGAACACGAAACAATGGATATTGAATAGAAGTGTTTGTAGAAAGCCTATTGGTCCATATTTCTTGATGCTTCTATATTGGAGCGGAGTCTTGAGGTGGGTAGAATATAGTTGTGCAATAATTGGCTGTTGATTGCTGGTGTTGACTTCTTGATGTGTAGTGCCTCGCAAACGTCGAGCCGCCTGCTATCGCTGTATCTATCGATGATTTCTGTGTTGTTTACTAGGATTTCTCTGGCGATGGTTTGGTTATGGGAAGAGATTATATGTTCTTTAATGGAGCCCTGTTGTTTATGCATCGTTAAACGCCTAGAAAGAGATGTTGTTGTCTTGCCTATATACTGGGTTTTTTGGAGCTTACAGTCCCCAAGTGGGCATTTGAAGGCATAGACGACGTTAGTCTCTTTTAAAGCGTTCTGTTTCGTGTCTGGAGAGTTTCTCATGAGTAGGCTGGCCGTTTTTCTGGTTTTATAGTAAATCGTCAGTTGTATCCTCTGATTTTTGTCTGTAGGGATAACGTTTCTATTAACAATATCTTTCAGGACCCTTTCCTCTGTTTTATGAGCTGTGGAAAAGAAGTTCCTGTAAAATAGTCTAATAGGGGGTATAGGTGTTGTGTTAGTTGTCTCTTTTCCACAGCTCATAAAACAGAGGAAAGGGTCCTGAAAGATATTGTTAATAGAAACGTTATCCCTACAGACAAAAATCAGAGGATACAACTGACGATTTACTATAAAACCAGAAAAACGGCCAGCCTACTCATGAGAAACTCTCCAGACACAGAACAGAACGCTTTAAAAGAGACTAACGTCGTCTATGCCTTCAAATGCCCACTTGGGGACTGTAAGCTCCAAAAAACCCAGTATATAGGCAAGACAACAACATCTCTTTCTAGGCGTTTAACGATGCATAAACAACAGGGCTCCATTAAAGAACATATAATCTCTTCCCATAACCAAACCATCGCCAGAGAAATCCTAGTAAACAACACAGAAATCATCGATAGATACAGCGATAGCAGGCGGCTCGACGTTTGCGAGGCACTACACATCAAGAAGTCAACACCAGCAATCAACAGCCAATTATTGCACAACTATATTCTACCCACCTCAAGACTCCGCTCCAATATAGAAGCATCAAGAAATATGGACCAATAGGCTTTCTACAAACACTTCTATTCAATATCCATTGTTTCGTGTTCTGTCTTGTGTTGATACTTTTAATACCCTATTAATATCCTCTAATGCCACATCATCCTTCCCACCTTACTCAAATGTAATGCCACATCACCCTTCCCACCTCACTCAAAATGTAGATATAAAATCAGGGAAACGCAAGTTCTAATCAGTTGTGTATTTTGTGAAGTCTTTGAAAATGTAATAAGTTTTACGAAACGCGCCCGTGTCGCGTCAGACTAGAAATAAAAATGAATTTTGGAGAAGTGATTTTTGATTTACCTCCAACAGTGAAGCATAATGTACGAAAGATTGAGAAAATTCGTGTTAGAATTATTAATCTTACTTTTTCGGTCATATTTAATAAAATATGTCTACAGGAAAGACTGCTACCAAAATATACTAATATATATATATATATATATATATATATATATATGTATATATATATATATATATATATATATATATATATATATATATATATATATATATATATATATATATATATGTATATATATATATATATATATATATATATATATATATATATATATGTCGTACCTAGTAGCCAGAACTCACTTCTCAGCCTACTATTCAAGGCCCGATTTGCCTAATAAGCCAAGTTTTCCTGAATTAATATATTTACTATAATTTTTTTCTTATGACATGATAAAGCAACCCTTTTCTCTATGTATGAGGTCATTTTTTTTTTATTGGAGTTAAAAGTAACGTAGATATATGACCAAACCTAACCAACCCTACCTAACCTAACCTAACCTATATTTATAGGTAAGGTTAGGTTAGGTAGCCAAAAAAAGCTAGGTTAGGTTAGGTTAGGTTGGTTAGGTAGACGAAAAAACATTAATTCATGAAAACTTGGCTTATTAGGCAAATCGGGCCTTGAATAGTAGGCTGAGAAGTGCGTTCTGGCTATTAGGTACGACATATATATATATATATATATATATATATATATATATGTCGTACCTAGTAGCCAGAATGCACTTCTCAGTCTACTATGCAAGGCCCGATTTGCCTAATAAGCCAAGTTTTCCTGAATTAATATATTTTCTCAATTTTTTTTCTTATGAAATGATAAAGCTACCCATTTCATTATGTATGAGGTCAATTTTTTTTAATGGAGTTAAAATTAACGTTGATATATGACCGAACCTAACCAACCCTACCTAACCTAACCTAACCTATCTTTATAGGTTAGGTTCGGTTAGGTAGCCAAAAATGTTAGGTTAGGTTAGGTTAGGTAGGTTAGGTAGTCGAAAAATAATTAATTCATGAAAACTTGGCTTATTAAGCAAATCGGGCCTTGCATAGTTGGCTGAGAAGTGCGTTCTGGCTACTAGGTACGACATATATATATATATATATATATATATATATATATATATATATATATATATATATATATATACCTCATCACTGTGTAATGCATTCCGTTTGTAAGGTACTCTGACACTTTTCTTCATACACTCAAGTTTTCCAAAGCCTCACCAAACATTTACCAACAAAACGATTGCTTTCAACTCTCAGATTTCATGAAATCTCTTATCTGGGGTATCTCTCTCTCTCTCTCTCCTACAATTGAGTGAAGAAAAATATAATAATGACAACAACTCATTACTTAACCTAACATTCTCTACGATGCCTAAAATTGGCCACACGTGTCTAATCTAGCTCTATGGCCTGCATAACTGTATACAGTAAATATAAAACTAAACTCTTATTCGTTCTTTCTTTTTTTTATTAAGTAAATAATATAATAATATTATTATTTAATACTTACAAAACAAAGAAATAGAGAATATAGTTACATATATACTGGCTGAAATTTTATTTTCATATGTGTGTGTGTGTGTGTGTGTGGTTGTGCTTGGTGACGATTGAGCATAAGTTCGTTGGCCCGGTGCAAATTCCTGAGCCTAATGGATCAATCATATATATATTTGAAACTGTGTATAGAGTCTATCTGTCTCATCTCTGCATAAACTATTCTCTCTGTTAGGTATTCTGGCACTTTTCTTCATACACTCAAGTTTTCCAAAGCCTCACCAAACATTTACCAACAAAACGATTCTTTTCAACTCTCTGATTTCTTGAAATCTTTTATCAGGGGTATCTCTCTCTCTCTTTCTCTCTCTCTCTCTCCTTCAACTGAGTGAAAAAAAATATAATAATGACAACAACTCATAACTTAACTTAATATTCTAAAGTATATATAAAACTAAATTTTTATTCGTCCTTTTTTTTTATTTTATTAAGTAAATAATAAAATAATATTATTATTATAATACTTCAAAAAAAGAAAAAGAAATAGAGAGGAGAGTTACATATATACTGGTTGAAATTTTATTTCCATATTACGTGTGTTTGTCCACCTAGTTGTGCTTGAGGAGGATTGAGCTTCGGCTCTTTGATTCAACCCTATTAATTTTCAATGAACTGGTGTGCAGATTCCTGAGCCTATTGGGCTTTATCATATCTACATTTGAAACTGTGTATAGAGTCTGCCTCCCCCTCATCACTCTGTAAAATATTCCATCTGTTGGGTACTCTGGTTCTTCTCTTTCTACAATCAAGTTTTCTAAAGCCTCACCAAACATTTACCAACAAAAACGATTTCTTTCATCTCTCAGATTTCATGAAATCTCTTATCTGGGGTATCTCTTTCTCTCTCTCTCTCTCTCTCTTACAACCAAGTCAAGAAAAAATATAATAATGACAACAATTCATAACTTAACTTAATATTCTCTAGGATGCCTAAAATTGGCCACACATGTTTAATCTAGCTTTGTGGTCTACATAACTGTATACAGTATATTTAAACTACAAGTATAAGAATGTTAGAAACCACCCTTCCTAACGTTATTTATACACCTCAAATAGGATTCGTTATCCTTGAAAATAGATGTTGTAATGAAATGTTTGTTTAAAGAATACAATTACATTTTTGCCAAATATATTAACTCGAGGTACCAGCACAAACTTTATTTTTGAAAATTCCCTAGGAAATATTACTCAAAATACTATATCATCCATCAGTAAATATTTGGCAGAAATGGTTTAAATTATAATAAATTAAAACAAATAATGACTACAACATCCACCAATGATGTTAATAATCTTAGCAGTGCCTTAAAGAATAAACAGTATAAAAAAGCTTTCCAAATCTATTTAGATTTTGAAAAATCTATTCTAAAGACAATCTTTACACACACCAAAATAAAATTTCACCATGAAAATAGTTCAGAGACTCTAAACCCATTTCCTCTGATAATATGTTACACCCTATTTAACTTAGCCATACAAGAAGATGGGAAAAGAGAGATAAAACAATTTGAACCAAAGGAAAATATTCAAGAATTAAATAAATTCTTTAAAAATACCAATAATATCGACCAAATAGTGGGTTCATCCCTCATTAACGATTTTTTAACTAACCTTATATTTTGTGTGATCAAGGAATTTGAAAACGAAAATATGGACGGACCCAATCTCATGAACAGAATTTTTAGTGTCTACAAATTGTTTGAACGGTTTCTATCTGCCCTTGAATGTAGTCATCTTCATACACGGAATTCAATCTCTGTCCAACTGATTTACCTTTCTGATCTGTTATGTAAACGCATGAATGAACTCATTAAAAGTTGTGTAAATATGAACACTGTCGCTAATTCTAAAATAGATGAAATTCAAAATACCTTTCAAACTAATTTGACCCAAATGGATAATAATAATAAATTTTGTATGCAACAGTTACATGAACATTATCAACGGCAACATAAAAATTCTCAAGAGGTCTTTAAAAACAACATTGAAGAAATTTATAGAAAAACTGAGGAAAGTAAAAATGAATTATGGGAAAGAGTTAACTTTTCAAATATCGACACTATACACGAAAAAGATTTAATGTTAAATAATCAGCTTGAGTTGATAGAACAACTCATACATAATATACCAATGGACGAAAGTGAAGATGATGAAAGTAGTTAATAAGTATTAAAGAAATAAGAAGACATAATATCAATATACAGAGAACTTTATTCTTATAGTGAGGAAATTTGTACTCATGTGAGAGGACGACATTGCCTACTGTTTACATGAGAATTTTCTGCTTCTTGTTTATTTATTAATAGTAACTGATCGTTTTCACATGAAATGACAAAGTAGTCACATTGTATCTTTTCTTTGTTTTCGATAGTCGATGTTTCTGTCCCAAAGATTTCTTTTTCACAGAAACATATTAAGGATAAGAGAGCTGTGTCACCATAAGACACGTACTGGGCTAACTTTCCCTGAGGCGGAAGTTCTGTTCTTTTGCTACTACTATTATCATCTATTTTTCCATTTAAACCTTTAGAGAGAATAAAAGTATCTATATTTTTTATTTGATGAGGGGGTATATTGAAAGCTCCAAATTCTTTCACCACATCACATATTGTATAAGATTTGATAGATATTGCTGTTTTACTGTTCCATCGTCATCATTTGTCTCTGTCTCATAACTCTTTTTTTTCTTCCCAAAGCATTATAAACAGCCCAATTATCTATCAGTATTGCTCTCATATCTGAATATTTAGGGTATTTATTGGCAATATATTTGTATGACTTACTAACACCATATTTATTTTTGGATAAAACACAGTTAGAATATGAGTAAAATATTGACACATGTTCAATAGCATTAAAACATTTTGGATATATGATCATTTACCTGCCGACCATAAAATAAGAATGTTATGTTTGTTGGTGGCATTCATATAATCTAACATTTCATATAAGAATGGGCGTGTGTACACTGAAGGAAAACTATCTCACAAATTCAATTGCAAATGTTGTTGTTCATCAGATACAGCTAATGTATTATCAAAATCAAAAACGAGAACAGGTGTCCTCTTTTCCTCATTAAGATATCGTACATATTTAAAAAAAAAAACATATCTTGAGAAAAATCATCTGTATCTAAGCTCTTTTCACTATTAAAATAATTATTACTATTATTATCGTCGTTGTTTACTGGTGACAATATATTACTAGTAGTAATATTAATATCACTAGTGGTAACAGTAGTAGTAGCAGTAGTATCATTAGAAGCATCATTAGTAGTACTTATATTAGAAGGAAAATATGACAAAAGTTGATTTGTACTCATATTCCACGACATTGTATTTTAATGGGTTTAAATTTTATTTTTTTATTTTAAATAATTTATTTACTTAATTGTCTAACATGGTAACATTGGATGCCCAAATAATGTTGATGGTATATGTTTTATCACTTCCTCAATGAAATGTTTGTTAGAGTGCCGCATTTTCTCGGTAGGCAGCATATTTTTCTCGCGTAAGCATTTTTAATGAATCATAGCATGGACGATAATAACACAGATATTAAGAGCTGACATTCCCATTCCTTGTAAACTAGTGTTGAACATTTCTCCATTAACCCTTACACTGCTCAGGGGTCCTTGGGACATTTACACCCCTGTGCGCAAGAAAAAAAAAAATCAAAATTTTTTTTTCGTCTTCTAAACATGTTAATTTGTGTCCCCTGAGCACGGAAAAAAAACAAATCGTAGGTGACATATTTTGGGCGCAATTGACCGAGGAAGTCTGGCAAAAAGTGGGCGTTGACAGAGCGGTCGTCAGACCCGGTCAGCGTCACCCGCGTTGACAGATGGGAGTTGCCACAAAGATATTATTACCTAATTGTTTCAATGTCTCCGATTGATTTTTTCTTAGTTTTTTTGCAGTAATATTATTCAATAGTGTGTATTGTAATATATTTATATAATAAAAGTGGTTAATAATCGCTATACTCAAAAGTATGATTTGTATATTAGTGATTCAATTATTATGTTTATAAAACTATAAACAAATAGTTTTGCTGCTATTACACTCTATACACAGGTTATATATAAGTATTGGCATGTTTTTGGTCACCATAACGAACCACTAAGTTGGTATTGAGAGTCGAAAAGCAACGAGGAGTTACCGCCACACACCAGCCAGCCACTCGCTGCCACTCCCTCAACACATGCACTAAACTTTCTCCCCCAACAATACCAGTTGTTGTGTTATTACACTATATACAGACGTTATATATAAGTATGTGTATATTTTGTTCACCACAACTGTACAACTAAGCTGATATAGTTAGTTCAGGCACTAAGAGTCGTCGCTATACACAGATGGCGGCTGGCGGCTCACTCACTCTTTCAAGGTCACACGCACTAAACTTTCTCCCCCAACAATACCTTTTGCAGTGTTATTACCCTATATACACATATTATATATAAATATCTACATGTTTTATGCACCGTAACTGTACACCTAAGCTTGTAGTGCGCCCAAAGAGCATAGTGGCCACCCTCTAAACAGCTAGACAAATCGTGCAGACGACGTCACCTCTGTCACCCATATGGCTCCTCCCAGCATAATCCTTTTGCTGTTATTACACTAATACACACATTATATATAAGTATCTACATTTGTGTTCACCATAGAGAACCACTGACCTGGTATGGTGAATGCAAACAATAACAGGTGGCCACACAGTCAGTAAACGATGCTGTCTCCCTCCGTCTCTCAGCATCACTCCTCCCACAGCGCTAATTATTACAACAATCCTGCTATTATCACAACCCTGGTTATTTATATCACAGTCATTGGTCATCTGTAATATTGTCATCGCTAAATAATAACAATTATATATTTATTTTGACATTTTTCGGCGATGCTGTGGTCACAAGCTGAACATCAATGCTGTTCGCTCATGCTGCGTGCGCCGGCCTTGGTTGCTCCAACAGTACTGTGCCTCTCACACTTGAGAATATTGCCCACGATTTTTTTTTAAAATGGCATCTGTTTACAAGAGCCCTGAGGAAGCTACTGTGAACCCCGTGTAGCCACGGGCCATTTGAATCAGGCCTGGCACCCTATGGCGTATATATACGCCATGCGCACCATGGGACATGTTACTCAGGGCGTATATATACGCCATGCGCAGTTTAAGGGTTAGACACACTTACAAATCTGTTATATAAAATATGATGTGAACCTAACACTTTATATCGCTTATCTGCTCCAGGCAGAACAAAACTGTAGGAATCTAAGCCACTTACCAGAGACCGGTCATTGTTCTTGTTTAATGAATTTTTGTCATCATCTATAATTGTTTTATAAATGCTTTGTAATTCATTTATTGAATAAAAAATATACACATTATTAGTAATATAGTCAAAGTAAAGATTAATATACTCACAATCTTGAGGATGGAGGAGTTTTCCACTTTGATATCGATCACCCTCTAATGCCAAACTCAAAATTTCAGTATTTACTTCCATTCTACTCTCCTCAAAATCGACAAAGATATAACTTACTGGGGGTGATCTTGATTTTTTTTTATTTTCAAACCAACCATCAAACAAAAATTTATCAGCAGCTCCAAATGAATTTTCAATTGTTCTAGATGTAATTTGCTGAGCCACATGTCCCATAAACCTAACCCAGTTATGATAAACTATATTTATAATAAATTGGGCACTGTCATGGGTATATATTAGAGCCGTGATTGGCTCAGCTTTGATAATGTTACTTTTACCTAGACACTCTTCAATAAACTGTAAACGTCTTTCTACTCTAACTAAGCGTGTTCTTTCCTCTAAATCATAATCATCAATATAAACATCTTTATTAAGGTTGTTTTTTTCGTTTTTCATGTGACCATCTGTGTTTACATGATATGCGTCACTGGAGGGTAAGAGTCCAGCTGCTATTTTGACATATGACATACGTTGTTGCTGCTTTCTTCCATATTGATTTTGTTCATTATTTCTTTTTCTAGTTGTTGTTGTTGTTTTAGCTTCTGTTGTTGCAGTTGTTTGTTTTTTTCTACAATTAATATAAGAATTTTCATTATCACCGGTGCTGTAGATTCCTCCTTTTGAGGAGAAATAGGCCATCGACTCAAGAATTTCTGTTTCTTCTTCTTCTTCTTCCTCTTGTTTTACTCTTTTTTTTAACATGTTAGTGTCAAATGTATAATTATGCATTGTTACTTATTTAATTATTTTTAACTACTTTAAATTTTATTGTATTTATAAATACATTCTTTCATGTTCAACTCATTTTCTTGGAAAAGCGTCTCAAATATCTTCATCTTGTTCTGTAATTCTATAAATTTTGGGGGTCCCCCAATGTCGAACGAGAGACTTAGATGACAGAAGCAACGGAGACGGAGGTAAAATTTTAATATTTTTCAAAAATGATAATAATAATAAATCTGATGGTCAGCTTATCAACTACGGATATTTTAAAATTACTCGAGGAAAAGAAACGGCAAAATGTCAATATGCATTTGCTAGACTTGTACAATCCAAGAAATGATGGAATGGAAACAAGGACCTGGATGAGTTTCCGCTGGTATATGATTCAATGTTATATAAGTTTATCGTATATATAAAAGAATTCAAATCTAAATTAGGTAGTAATATTGCTGTTATTGAAAAATATAATAAACAGTGCTTATCATGTTCCCCTCAATATATATTAGGACATTACCTTATGGGTCATACAAGTATTAATAGATATTATCAAGAATTTCAGCAGAAACTAGGTGATATTGGTCAGGCTTCGGCTAGTTTTGCCCTAGGTAATATAGTAACCCCTAATTTGGATTATACGATGTGGATTAGGTCTGAAGATTTACAACTCAATCGTATATTTATTGGTCAAGCATATCTGACAGTATCATAAATGCGTCAATTAATAAGTCAGTCACCATACCGAGCTCATCAAATATTAGGTTTCAGTGATGTTACCACACCTTCGAAATTTGAAAAACTGGTTAACCAGGAAAATGCTACTCAATTCTTTGATTTTATTCCATTTCTTCGTAACCCTCAAACTGTTCTTGAAAAAGACATGGTACATATAACCGAATTTATAGTATATTGTAAAAATTAATAAAAAACAAAAGAAAATGTTTAATAACAAATAGTTTATAACTTTTTGGAGCCAAACTTTTGATTTTTATTCTGGTGTGTTAAGAATAATAATAATATTGAAGGAATTTGCTTCTGATTAACTCTTAATTGTTTACTTCTCTTTTTTTTATTCGTCTCTCATTCTATTATTTGACCTCCCTTCAAAGTCGACATAGTCATGAAAATCTTGTCTAAGTATCGCTGAGTCACATCAGCCCATATGCGCTTGGTGTTTGGTTCTCCTGGTCGTTCTCTTGCAGGGAACTGGTGATTTCCCTTTGATCAGATGGTGTATATTCCCGTTTCCATTCGTTCTGACCCACTACCATCACTACCAACATCACCACCCCATATTGAGGATGATACCACTTGTAGCATCCTCAATATTCTCATAAATAGTAATTCTTCTCGATATTTTAAATAATCTTTTCAGTCTCTTAACAACTACCTAGTTGAAGTAGCTTCCAGGCCCTACCTGGGAAATAATAATGTTATTCAATTAATAGTTGTAATTTTTTATAAATTATAACAAAATTGAATTATAGCTAATGCCTTGTATTCAGTAAGCCAAAAAAAACACTCAAACATCTAATATTTTTACCGTTGGTAATTTATAATTTAGATCGTTAGGTAAGATTCCTGAAAAATGCTTTACATATCCTCTGGACATTATGGGTCATCATTAGTTATCTCTTTGATTACTAACGATAATAACATCTACATCCTGCTATGTCACCTTTCGTTGTTTCTACACAAATACACTCTACTTTCATAAATAAATACGTAACAAATATATGATGCTTAATTGCCCCAAGTAGATATATGGCCTTTGAACCCAGTATAACATTTCATTTAGAGATTGAACCTGGCAATGTATTTCTTAACCCGCCCCACTTAATTATGTACTGTAACTCCAAATAACTAAACTGGAAGGCAAGATCAACAATATTTCTTTCAAAGTTGAAATAACTTTTAACACACAATCTTGACCGAGAGTGAGATAAAAATTATCTATCATATGTGTATATAATTAACTCATTTATTTTTGTTTACTTTTTTAAAGAAAGTATAGTATAAATATTTATATATTGACTTAAATATAACTGCATAACATTTTATTTTAAAGATTGAGACGTTCGCTATATATTTCTGAACCAACCTTATGAATACCCCCCCCCCCAAAAAAAAAAAATGATGGGTATAATTAATTTTCTTTGACTAATATACATATTTATATGTACGGTAATTATTGGAGGCGAGACAATACAAAGAAAAAGAAAGTTATTTCACTATGGTATAACCAGACAAAAAAATATATCATTAGAATGGTACATAGATTAGGCTGAAAGTGATGATGTGTTAGATAATAATTCCTTAATAATTTTATCAACATTTGGATACCATCAGGATAACAATCATCATCAAGCCTGTAAAGTGTGGGAAGGTATGAAACTAAATCAGTGTTGTATATTTTTACCGTCTCCCTTATATTCTAAAGAAGGTAATGAAATATTACCAGCCAGTGCCTCCTGGCAGAACGGATATTGGTTTGAAATATCTCCTATTACTCCCACAATAATACCTACAGTTCCAGTATGTCCAACCACATTAGGTAAATTAATATGGCAAGATTACCAATTTATATGTGAGTGTACAACTCGTGGATTATTTAGTGGAAAGCATTGTGATCAACCCACGATTAAACTTACTCGGGATAATGGATGAAGAAAAGTTGGATGGATTCATGATCTGAATATTATAGACATATCTAAATTCAATCCAGTCAAAGAAGGCATATGTGTGGAATGTTCTGCTCCCGAGACGGTACCGAACATAGAAGGAATGGAACCTTCTTGTATCCATATTCACCTTAATTCTTCATCTCAAAACTCCACTACACCAAGTAGTAGTAGTAACCCCTTTTATAAAACAAATGTTCCTTCCGATACCAAGGCACCTTGTGTGTACGACGCATTGAATCCAAATAACCAGAATGAACTTAATAAATAAGTAGAGGGATATGGATGCTCATGTGACTAATACAGTGGGTACGTTGAGGCTCTAATTCCTACATTGGTTGGCCTGTTTCGTGAAACAAATTTGATTAGTAATGCCTGTGTGAAAATTGGCAATAACACCAAAGATCCTCATCGAGTTGATTTGGCTTATTATACGCTGGAGAATGGTGGCAAACCTTTACAGACTCACACTTACTATGAACTTGAACCCCTTTTCCAACCTCTGATGTCTCAAGCAAAGTCAAAATTAAAGACTGATGTGGAATTTATTATATATCAACCATCTATAGCAAAGATGTACGCTTGTGATTGGATGAATTGTCACATTAAGGCCGATCCACACCAAAAGCTCTTGCGTTTGAGACATGACAAACGAGGAGATGACTGGCCTGTTGTTCACAAGACGAATTTGATTATCATTATAGGCGCCGTCAGGAAACTTATCCCCTTTATGCCTATCGATTAGCAGTTAGTCCGGGATATGAAGCTAAACATTTTTATGAGACGACTGATGATCGTCGACTTTCTAATGCTATTTGGGGCCATCCGATTGTATTCAGTCTTTACTCAGATAGTATTTGGAATGAACTTACCACCCTTAATCTCTTGGGTGTAACTGAGGGATGGTATTTTGGTATAACTATGCTCACTCAACCAGGCCATAAAGTTCGATTAGATACAAGTGGACAATTTAGGAACCCGGGAGAGGTTGCACCTAATGTGGTATCTCCTGATTATCATGATTTAATTTACCCCCGGGAACCTATTGCTCATCCTGGTATATTATATATTACATATGTGGTTAATACATAATTGGGGTATTTATTGTTACCTTCTTTAGCAAAAAAAAAAAAAAATACAACCCATTTTAAATTTACAGTATGTTTGTAATGGTCTATTATCATTATTAGGTTTTTTCGTTCTTGGTTTTCGTTTAAGATAACGTCGATTTCTTTGGGGTACTTGTAAATAAAGTAAATAAATATTTTCGCCATTAGTTCTCATTTTTGTATTAATTTTATACATCCAGTGAGTGCGAGATGATGGAGAAGTGTCAGTGGATTTTTCAAATGGTGTGTCTGTAAACGATATGTCATTAATGTATATATGCTACTTTTCAAATGTTCAAAGGGTCGGCGACACTTTTTCGTTTTTTGTGGGATGGTTAGAGAAGTAGTTGATTCTTTCACAGAAAAAACATATGCCATTTCAGGAGAGTCTGATAATGTACAACATGTATTATCATTTTTGGTGGAAGTAGGATGGTAGATGAGTTGGCCTTGTTCTACAAAAAAATGATAATTTTGAGGCATAATATGAACCAAAACATTTTCATTATAATTATTGTCATCACACTTATAGACGGCCATAGAGTATGGTATGAGTGGTTAAGATTCTTTTTCTATTGCCTCTCTTTTATGGTCTAGTATCAGTTTTTTACTTATTTCTATCTGATTAGGTGAAAAAAATTTAAATAAATAAAACCAAAGAATAATACTAAGAATAGAATAACGATATATAAAATATCATAGATACACATTTTTTGTGTAATTAAACAACATTTATTTTAGTAACTATTCTTTGCGATGGTAAATCTGAAGTGGTAAGGTTTCTTATAAATAATTGATAATAAATATTATGGGGATTATTAGTATTACATGATGATATGTCTGATAATACAATTTGAGCTTTTTGCAGAGTTATCTGTAATCCCTCTTCATATTCTCCATTCTCTCTCTCTCTCTCTCGTGTGTATGTGTGGGACAATTGTCTTTATTCAAAGCACATCTCATACTTTCTATATCCCAATTGCTGTGTACTGGGTGGACTAATAATACAGACACGTTCCAACGAAATCTGAATCATAGTTGTCGATAAATGCTCAGTACCATCTATTATTTTAGTTTAATTTTCTTTAAAAAGTTTTTCAAATATTTTACTAACTTTTCATCTTGTTTTGTAATTTTAATTAAAAAACTTCTTGGGATTGCCCAATATTGACCGTGCGATGATGAGGTTAGATGACCCTAACATTGGAGGAGGTGGTAACACTTTAAAATTTCAAATATAACAATAATAAGACTAAATAAGTCGATGGCGAGCTTATCAACTTCTGATATTTTGAAATATGAATAGATAAATTAAGCTCTCGTTCTCTTTTTTTATTATATATATATATATATATATATATATATATATATATATATATATATATATATATATATATATATATATATATATATATGTATGTATATATATATATATGTATATATATATGTCGTACCTAGTAGCCAGAACGCAATTCTCAGCCTACTATGCAAGGCCCGATTTGCCTAATAAGCCAAGTTTTCATGAATTAATAGTTTTTCGACTACCTAACCTAACCTAACCTAACTTTTTCAGCTTCCTAACCTAACCTAACCTATAAAGATAGGTTAGGTTAGGTTAGGTAGGGTTGGTTAGGTTCGTTCATATATCTACGTTAATTTTAACTCCAATAAAAAAAAATGACCTCATACATAATCAAATGGGTAGCTTTATCATTTCATAAGAAAAAAATTAGAGAAAATATATTAATTCAGGAAAACTTGGCTTATTAGGCAAATCCGGCCTTGAATAGTAGGCTGAGAAGTGCGTTCTGGCTACTAGGTACGACATATATATGTATATATATATATATATATATATATGTATATATATCGCCATCGACTTATTTAAATATATATATATATATATATATATATATATATATATATATATATATATATATATATATATATATATATTTAATGTATATATATACTTATAAAAAAGCGAGGATATAAATATGAAGATTCTTCCTTTTTTCATTAAATTTGGCAATACTTTTAATTAAGAATCTTACAGTAAAAAATATTCTCAACAATTATCATAATGACATTATCCAAATCAGCCATTACAGTTTCTGATATTGCAACAGCAACTTTCGTGGTCAGTCGTATATCACAAAGAAAAATAATGGAGACCCTTCAACAAAGAATAGGAAGGAAATTTTTAAAAAACATAATTATTCAGAATGTACCGTGGAAAAATATACCTCCCAATTTCCCCAAAGCTTTCTTAGATGAAAATCCTTACGATTTTGAAGTAAAATTTACAACGCTAGGTTGCAACATGCTAAAATGTTATTACGATGTAAAAACTAACTGTCGACCGGGATCGGGATCAGCTATTTTAATTAATGAACGTGAATATGCATTTAGTGAAGCATGTTACACAGTTTATAATGAGGTGCTTGAATTTCTTCAAGAAAGATTTGGTAATGATTTAACGTCTGTTCTAAATAATACAGTAACAGACAATCATCATCCTTTCTCGAAACCTATTCCCTTAGAAACTTGGTCAATTCACGTCAAGGAATCTAATGAAGATTACTGTGGGGTACAGTTATCTGCTCTTAATACATTGGCTCTAAGACCTTCTAGTCGATGGAGTCCTTCTGATGAAAACGATGCACAATCTTATCAAAACAACCCCATTGCCTATGCGAAAA
Source organism: Procambarus clarkii (assembly GCF_040958095.1). Lineage (NCBI taxonomy): Eukaryota > Metazoa > Arthropoda > Malacostraca > Decapoda > Cambaridae > Procambarus > Procambarus clarkii. The sequence goes on from NC_091170.1 coordinate 13,737,198, forward strand.
ATCGAAATACATCTCAACTGAGAAAATCTGCAGCTGGCTTAATTGATGCTCCACCATTGTCCTGGAATATTCAGTATCAGAAGTCTCCGTGGTGTAGTGGTAAGACACTCGCCTGGCGTTCCGCGAGCGCTATGTCATGGGTTCGTATCCTGGCCGGGGAAGATTTACTGGGCGCAATTCCTTAACTGTAGCCTCTGTTTAACGCAACAGTAAAATGTGTACTTGGATGAAAAAACGATTCTTCGCGGCAGGGGATCGCATTCCAGGGACCTGCCCGAAACGCTACGCGTACTAGTGGCTGCACAAGAATGTAACAACTCTTGTATATATCTCAAAAAATATAAACTTCGATCCAGTATATTGTAAACGCTTTCGTAAATACTACAATAGATCAATGCCATAGTCATGTCTACCGCAAGATATTGGGTTTTATACCTGGTACACAAATTGTTAACCAATTCAGTGATGATGAATTAGTGGACGTATTTGCTCTCACGGGAGGGAGTAGCATTCTTGTAGGTGAATGGGGCAAGCAAGATTATATGGATGTAGTTAGAGGTTATAGCGAAAAAGTTGTTCCACAGTCAATACTCAAAAAGGAATTATTTGTCGACAAGGCAGATGTAGTGGTATCGTCTGAAAATGTATCACTCATTGAGCAGTATACTACTACTTATAATTCTTTGGATGTTATAATAAGTCATTTAAACTCTGAATTTTCTGATTTATTAACATTATTAAAAGATGGAGCCATTACTATAACCGAAATTGAAGTTACAACTAGAGTGCCTAAAATCATTTCAAGATTGTTAAAATATTTCTCAGAAAACATCCTCCGTGACGCTCTTCAAGAAGTATTGTCAGTAATGATGGCCGGAGCGTCAGCTCAACAAATGGTAGTTCAACTTTTGGTTATGATCATTCGATCATCTATGGTCGAAATGGGCATTCAATTTTCACTCCGGTTTTTATCTGGTCTCTCGGCTTCATTATCAGTTATTTTATCAATGGGGCTAGTGTTGTTACCAAAAGAATTATATTTATCTATCAATAATATTGGAGGGTGTAATAAAGAAATGACCCATGATACATTAAATAACATTCGCAAGGAAATAATTCATAAATTGTTGGAACAGGACATAAATTTGGGTCAATATATTAAACTGGGGCCTCCACAATCTGTAACCACCCTGCAAATATCACCATATATGATATATTTGTCTGCAATATATGAAATAATTCGTCTTTACCCTCAATGTACAAACATAATTGCTATGGATGGAACGACCACAAATTATCTAGAGGAAGGCAAGATGATTTTAGACCTGCTTAATCAGTTTGAGGTAAACAGTCTGGGCCAAGCAATTACTCATAAGCCTAATTCTGAAACTTACGAGAAAGATACTAAAGTGATCGATATGAGTCACCATATAATTCATGAAGCCAAATATAAACATTATCCCATTCAAACGGCAGAATTTGAAATACAAGAAGTGGAAAATTTAGTTTCAAGTTCAAAATTGGATATATTAATTTTATGTTTAGCTTTGATATTTTTAATAATAAGTCTGCTCCTCTTTAAGAACCATCCTTATAATTATTATCCACTAGGTATAAGTAATTTCTTTTATATTTGTTGGTCTCTTTCTACACTGTGGTTGGGTTAGATTGACGTGTCTGAATAGTATAAGAAGACATCAGGTCAATCTTTGCAGAAAAAAATAGGATGAATGGGGTAAAAAAACTTTTATAATATATTAATGTACTGTAACGTTGTTATATCCCTAGGAAACAACAAGATCAATCTAGTGTTAAAACAACATTATGCAAAGAATAAAAACTCATACAGCCTGAGATGATCTATGGCAACATTGGTGATGATTTAGTATATAAAACAGTTCCCAAATAAATTATTGTCTGTACTTATTTTTTAATTGAAGGCTACCATGGCTCTTAATTTTTTTTGGGGGGGGGATATTTACAAAATTTTTCTCTAATGAGTTGATTGCTTACCATCAACATCCTCCGATTTATTTTCAACTATTCCTCCGCTTATAATGTTTACATGTCTATCCCTTTGATTCTTTTTCTCTGTTAATGCCTCGACTTGTCGCCTGCCTTGAGTTTTATCTTTTGCCCTTTGTTTTGCGTCTTTTAATTTTATTTTATCTCTTTTTGTGTGGTTGTTTTCTCAACAGTTTCAGGCGAAGAAACTTTCTGAGAGGCGATTGCTTTTAAAATGCTGTCATCACCCAATACACTTTCGTACTTAACTTTTAGGTTTTTAAGGAAACAAGATTTTTCTTCTTCCATATTAGCCTCGTGCAATAACGCAATCGATTTTAAATTCTTCTTTTCGTTATCAAAAGACACTATTTGATTATTATCCTCATAGTTGCTTATAGAATACATACCATTTATCAGGGTTAATTTACTAATATTGTATAGAATCGGGAAAACGGGTGCTATTTCTATAGCTATATTTATCATCGGTATGTTTAATATTTCAGATAGCATATCTTAGCGGTTATACATTTCTCGTGAAAAATGAAGGTTTATTTGAATGGAACGCCAAAGAATATTATCGTTTATTACCATGACAAGATTCTTATAGAACTGGGCGCAGAATTTAAATTCGAAGATATGATTTGAAAGTGAAATAAATAATTGCATCATTTCAGATTTGGCCATTTCATTCCTGCAAAACATTTCTCTTATTGAGAGTTTGTCGAATGCTGATCTCAAATACTTATTGTTGCATGTCCCGGCCAAGTAAGCATCGAGCTGAGTAGTGATGGCTTGGATGTTCGAAGTGAATTTATTCATTTGTGTTTTTTTGTATTCTATGGGGTCCACCGAAGTCTCATCATGGTTAATCATCGACAAATGCATTCTTGTCTCACTTAATTCTGAAAGCATTTGTTTATTGGAATCCTGGAGACTAGCATTTGTCTGTTGAATGGTCAACAGGTTAGAAGTTATTGTTTCATTTCTTTGTTGTAAGGTCCTAATATTTAAATCATTTTGTTGTTGTAAAGCCAGTATTTCATGAATATTATCAGAAGGGGACTTACGAATCACGTACGAGATAATGTAATAAAAGGGTTGAACATTATTTGCATTCAAATCTTGCCTTATTTCCTTCTGGAATAATGTATATATAATAGTAACAAATGTATAAACTTTTATAACTTCCTCAGTCGTTCCTATATGATCTCTTTCCAGATCAACAATTTGTCTTATTATAATTTCTTTAACTAAAACTATTGATGCCACCGCGTCTATTAACAATTTAGCAGCATAATTAGGTTCGTTTAGTTGGCGTTTTGAATGATAATTTTCATTTACATAGGGCATTATTTGACGTTCGTGTTCATATACTGTTTCATCGATAATATTAGTTTTAAATTTTTCTAATATTTAATTAAATAAATTTCTTTCTTCCTCATTAGTAAAAATATTAGGGATATTATTATTTTGGTGTGGATCATTATTATTAATATAATTTAAACGGAAATCCTCTCTCTAATGTCCTTTTCACGTTCTTCGTGAATGTAGTTATCATGTTCGGTATTCAACTGATGAATGAACTTATTTATTATTGCTTCAATTTGTGATTTTCCTGTTGCTTTCGATTTATCATCATCTAATGGAAATATGCTTGAAAAACAATGAATTATATCGCTATTCGATAATGTAGGTTTTGTATAAGGTCGCTCTAATGTTTCAATATTATATTTATTTGCTTCATTTATATTCTTTACTAATGTACCGGAGCCGGTCGGCCGAGCGGACAGCACGCTGGATTTGTGATCCTGTAGTCCTGGGTTCGATCCCAGGCGCCGGCGAGAAACAATGGGCAGAGTTTCTTTCACCCTATGCCCCTGTTACCTAGCAGTAAAATAGGTACCTGGGGGTCAGCTGTCAGCTGTCACGGGCTGCTTCCTGGGGGTGGAGGCCTGGTCGAGGACCGGGCCGCGGGGACACTAAAAAGCCCCGAAATCATCTCAAGATAACCTCAAGATGTATTATATTCATCATACTTAATTTTTTTAGAATTTTCACAATCTAGTAGTTTTTGTTGGCATTCCTGAACATAATGGTTTTGGGATACTAATAGCTTATTATATTCTTCTTGATCTGATTGTTTATCATAGTTGCATTTATGTAGGTCTTGTTGGCATTCCAGAAATTGCATATTCTGGTTCTTTATATCGTTTTCACATGTGGCTAATTTTAGTTGGTATTCTTCAAGAGACATTAATTTTATATTTATTTGCCTATATAATTCTTCTTGTTGTTGACGACTTATAGTTAATGGTTCAAGTGCACTATTTAATTGTTGCTTACATGTTTTTAGGTCATTCTCGAGTGTAGCGTATTTGGATCTTATTCTAGTATTATTTGAATTTATTAAATTGGTTAGTTTTTCTTTTTCATTGGCTAAGTCTTTTATTTGTTTGTCTTTGTCTTCGGAGATATGTTGAATTTGTCTGTCTTTCTCATCTAACATAAATGCATATTCTGTTTCATACTGTTTCTTTTCATCATCATATTGGATTCTAAGCTTCATTAATTCAGTATTGTTTCGACCTTCTAGGTTATTTTTCAATTTATTTTGATTATCTTGAGGAGTTGAATTTTCCTTCTTTAAATTCTCTATTTCATTTTCTTGGTCTCCTAATTTCTCTGAAAGCTGCACAATAGTAAGTTCTAAATCTCTCACATTTGTATTTAAATCTGTTATTGTGGCATTTTGATTTCCACATTTAATTTCTAATTCTCTTTTTTCATTCTTGCATTCATTACATTTTTTATTAAAATGATCTATTGTTTGTTTTTGTTGATTCCGACCTTTAAGAGGACATGTTTCGGTTATTAATTTAAAATATCGATCAGAGATAGTAAACAAATGAAGTAATTTTTTTCAATAATAGAATCATTCTTTTATCATCATTCACAACAACAAAATTGTTAATAAGAGTTTTTATGAATATACGTTCTCTCAAACCCGAGGAACCGTCGTCTGGGAATGTTATAGTTTTCAAGATTGTTTTAACAATTTCACTCATTTTTTAAATTATTGGTTTAATATAATTCTACGATCAGGTGACAAAAATTAAGCAAGGAAAAGAAGGATGAGTGGACTGCATTTTTTTGGACTGTCGGAAAGCCTTTGACACAGAGGCTTGTACATAAGTTGAAGAAACAGGTAAAAGAAACTGGAAGGGTGCTACTAAGTGATAAGGGACTGTCTAAGCAATATGGGTGAGACCTCCGATTGGCGTAGTAAAGCCACCAGTGGAGTCCCACTAGGCTTTATACTCACAATATTCACAAGTCGTTTCAGTGAGGGATGGGCACTCACAAGAAATGCCAGGCCCACTTACTGTAGGGTGCGGTGGTGATCATCGCCTGGCGGGCCAGGTAAACGATTGCATATTTTCTTTTAGATAAACTCATGAAATCTCTAATGGAAACGAACCGTAGACTATTACTTGTAATGTGCTTAATAGCTTATCCAAGATCCCAACTGCTTCTTATAATGATGTGATCATCTCTGAAAAACCGAGGGAATTGTAATATATTATTATTATAATATATATATATATATATATATATATATATATATATATATATATATATATATATATATATATATATATATATATATATATGCCTTAAGCATAGACACATATATATATATATGCCTATGTGGAATTTTAGTTGTCTATGTTGGTATATAACCTTCTATGTCTATGTTGGTATATAACATATATATGGTATATATTTTAGTTGTCTATGTTGGTATAGTTGGAATACCAACTAAGGCTGTCTATGCCTTAAGCATAGACACACACACACACATATATATATATATATATATATATATATATATATATATATATATATATATATATATATATATATATATATATAAATATATATATATATATATATATATATATATATATATATATATATATATATATATATATATATATATATATATACATATATATATATTATTAAATATGACCGAAAAAGTAAGATTAATAATTCTAACACGAATTTTCTCAATCTTTCGTACATTTCTTTTCACTGCTGGTGGTAATTCAAAAATCAATTCTCCAAATTCATTTTTATTTCTAGTCTGACGCGACATTTGAATGCGTTTGGTAATAACTTATTACATTTTCAAAGACTTTAGTTTACACACACACAACTATAACCTGCAAACACTAAACAGAGTTCTTACTATGCTCTTTAGTACAAGCTTGGAGTACCTGTGGAAGAAACAATAGGGATGATAGCGGACAGTGTATCGTGATCCGGCCTGTATTCCTCTTGACATTGCAGAAAAATTCTAAGGAAACTACTCCAAGCTTGTACTAAAGAGGCACCCTTCTTGAGCCCGGATGGGCACATGTATAAGCAAGTTGATGGGGTCGCCATGGGTTCTCCTTTAGGTGTCCTGTTTGCGAACTTCTACATGGGTACCATCGAACAAAAAGTCTTAGTCGACATGAACTTGAAACCGGCCATATACTGCAGGTATGTTGACGATATTTTTACACAGGTACCTGATGTCAGACATCTGCAGGAGCTGAAGGAGGCATTTGAGCAGAATTCTGTGTTGCGTTTCACTTACGAGATGGAGAAGGATGAGTAGCTGCCCTTTCTAGATGTAACAATCATGGAAAAGAGCGGAGGTTTCCACACTGCAGTCTACACTAAGGAAACAAACATAGGATTGTGCCTAAATGCCAACAGTGACTGCCCAGACAGGTACAAGAGGAGTGTTGTTAACGCTTATGTCGACCGTGCTCTCAGCCACAGCTCAGGATGGAAGCAAGTCAACGAAGAACTCTGTAGGGTAAGGCAGGTCCTAGTCAACAACGGCTTCTCCAATGGTTCCGTTGAAGACATCATAAGAAGGAAAGTGAAACGCCATGCATCCTCTGAAGAGACAACTAACACAACACTTATCCCCCTATTAGACTATTTTACAGGAACTTCTTTTCCACAGCTCATAAAACGGAGGAAAGGGTCCTGAAAGATATTGTTAATAGAATCGTTATCCCTACAGACGAAAATCAGAAGATACAACTGATGATTTACTATAAAACCAAAAAAACAGCCAGCCTACTCATGAGAAATTCTCCAGACACAAAGCAGAACGCTTTAAAAGAGACCAACGTCGTCTATGCCTTCAAATGCCTTCTTGGGGACTGTAAGCCTCAAAAAACTCAGTATATAGGCAAGACAACAACATCTCTTTCCAGGCGATTAACGATGCATAAGCAACAGGGCTCCATTAAGGAACATATAATCTCTTCCCACAACCAAACCATCACCAGAGAAATCTTAGCAAACAACACAGAAATCATCGATAGATACAGCGATAGCAGGCGGCTTGACATCTGCCAGGCACTACACATCAAGAAGTCAACATCAGCAATCAACAGCCAATTAATGAACAACTATATTCTACCCACTTCAAGACTCCACTCCAATATAGAAGCATCAAGAAATATGGGCCAATAGGTCCTCTGCAATTACTTCCATTCTTACCTTCAATACCCATTGTTTCGTGTTCTATCCTGTGTTGAAAGTTTTGTTCACCTCATCCAAAACTGTTGTAACATACCACCTCACCCAAAATGCGGGTATAAAATGAAAAATGAAAGCTGTTTAAATCATAGCATAGTAAGAACTCTGTTTAGTGTTTGTTAGTGTTACACACACACAACTATTGGTAATAGTTGTGTGTGTGTAAACTAAAAGTCTTTGAAAATGTAATAAGTTATTACGAAACGCATTCAAGTGTCGCGTCAGACTAGAAATAAAAATGAATTTTGGAGAATTGATTTTTCAATTACCATCAACAGTGAAAAGAAACATAAGAAAGATCGAGAAAATTCGTGTTAGAATTATTAATCTTACTTTTTCGGTCATATTTAATAATATATGTCTACAGGAAAGACTGCTACCAATATATATATATATTTATATATATATATATATATATATATATATATATATATATATATATATACATATATATATATATATATATATATATATATATATATATATATATATATATATATATACATATATATATACATATATATATATATATATATATATATATATATATATATATATATATATATATAATTGTAATATCAATATAGCTATAGGTTAAGTAGTAATTGTAGTTAAGAAGCAATATATATATATATATAATATTATTATATTATAGAATTATATATATTTTTACTAAAGGAAAGAGGGGTCGGAGATATGAGGATGTCTCTTCCATATTGATTAAACTTTAATTGTTTTAAGAATCTTACTCATCCGAAATCAGAGTAAGTTGTTTGGAAATAACATCAATAATTGAACGAAGACCATGTATGAAACAATGGAGGTAATTGAGGAATTTTATAAACCCTTAAACATTTGTAACCATTTTCATTTATCTGTTGTACATATTTTTTTTTAGTTTTTCTTATTATATATTTAGATGGTGGGGGGGGGGGGGTAATCATTAAAGTACTATATAAAAATGCCCCAATCATTTTCAGATTCTTTTCATCAGCAAATTCAACAGTCCAATGTAACTTTACAGTCTACTACATTATTACCAACATTTCAACTACAACATCACAAAGAAAGGCCCCCGGAAATAAATAATGAGAAGAAACATTATGAATGTTCAGGTTGCAATAAAAAATTCTGATGGCTATGCTTCTTGGAGAGTCATATGAGATTTCATACAGGCGAAAAACCTTACAAGTGTACTACATGTGGGGAAAAATTTAGATGGCTAAGCTCATTAAAGATACATATGAGAGTTCATACGGGTGAAGAACCTTACAAGTGTAATACATGTGGGGAAAAATTCAGAGGGCTACGCTCTTTAAAGATACATATGAGAGTTCATACGGGCGAAAAACCTTACTAGTGTATTACATGTGCGATATTTTTTAGTTTTAAATCATGTTTGATTAGACATTAGGTAAAACATACAGAGAAGAAGCCCTTTAAGTGTCCTATGTGTAGTAAACATTTTAATGATAAATATAATTTGAAGACCATCAGAAAATCAATAATGATGAGAAACCCTTTAAGTGTCCTACATGTGCTAAAAGATTCATCTACTGTACTAGTTTGAAAAATCATCTGAAAATCCATACTGGTGAAAAACCTTTTAAATATACAACATGTAGGGAAAAATTCAGAGGGTTACGCATCTTAAAGATATATATGAGAGTTCATATGGGCGAAAAACCTCACAAGTGTACTACGTGTGGGGAAAAATTCAGAGGGTTACGCATCTTAAAGATACATATGAGAGTTCATATGGGCGAAAAACCTCACAAGTGTACTACGTGTGGGGAAAAATTCAGAGGGCTACGCTCCGTAAAGATACATATGAGAGTTCATACGGGCGAAAAACCTTACAAGTGTACTACATGTGGGAAATTTTTTAGTTTTAAATCAGGTTTGATTAGACATTTCGTAAAACATAGAAAGAAGAAGCCCTTTAAGTGTCCTATGTGCAGTAAACATTTTAAAGATAAAAATAGTTTGAAGACACAGCAGAAAATCCATAATGGTGAGAAACCTTTTAAGTGCTCTACATGTGCTAAAGAATTCCTCTACCCTACTAGTCTGAAAAATCATCTAAAAATCCATAATGGTGAGAAACCTTTTTAGTGTTCTACATGTGCTAAAGAATTCCTCTACCCTACTACCCTACTAGTCTGAAAAATCATCTAAAAATCCATACTGGTGAGAAACCTTTTAAGTGTTCTACATGTGCTAAAGAATTCCTCTACCCAACTAGTCTGAAAAATCATCTAAAAATCCATACTGGTGAGAAACTCTTTAAGTGCCCGAAATGTGCTAAAGAATTCATCCAATATATTAATATGAAAAATCATCTTAACAGACATCATCAGGTGAATCTTTAAAGATTTGTTTTTATTCATTGAGGAAACAAATAAGTACAACAGATAAATTAACATGTTTTAATGTGTTAAAAGATTTATAAAATTTCAATGCCTCTTTTCATATTGCCTGTTAGTTTACCACGATACGTTAATGGCTTACTATATAATAAAATATCCTATCCCCCCTCTAATATTTTATACCTAATAAATGGAGAATTTTATATAATGTTCTTTAATAACCGTGAGTGTTGAAGAAACGAGCTTCAACCAATTTAAATTATACGCTCATTCTCTTTTTTTTAAGTATATAATAATACAGTATATGTAAATATTACATATAGTATTATTATTATTATTATTATTGAAACAAATGGGGGTTAGATGGGTTAAGATGCTATGATGCCTATTCCTTTAGTTATCATTAGGTATCACTTTGATGACGTCAACATTGTCTACATCCCGCTATGTCTTCCTGACGAACCTTTACTTGATTCTACAAAAATACAGCCTACTCTCTAATATATAATAATAATAAAAAAATCTATTGCATAATAGGCTAAATAGATAGACACCATTGCCCTCTAGCCTTAAATATTCAAGAGCCCTGCAAACTTGGCCTACTGTGATGAGAGCCCTGTATATTAGGCCAAATAGTGAGTTATGGCTATTACGTATGATATATATATATATATATATATATATATATATATATATATATATATAAATATATATATATATATATATATATATATATATATATATATATATATATATATATATATATGTGTGTGTGTGTGTGTGTATATCACGAAAATAAACACGTGATTAAGAATGTGACAATGTCAGACCACGGAGGAAAAATGAAACAGGAAATTTCCTTAAGTACTTTCGTATATTAAATACATCTTCAGAAGGTCATTTTACAGATCGAGTGATGGGTATAAATAGGCAGGAAGGAGTGGTGAAGTAAGGTGAGGTACAATACTTGGACAACGCAGACGGCCCATTGGCCCATCAGATGCACCCAATTGGCCCATCCGATGTAGCCCAATGGCCCATCTGATACAGCAGACATACAAGCATAATATATAGGTAATTATAACATAAAGAAGTAAATATATACAATAAATTAGTGAGACAAATGTTTTTCAATGATTCTACTTAAATCGCCCTTTAGCTGATCTATTAGAAATGAATCTAAGTTATATAGACCACTGCTAATATTCAAATTACTTTCTTTGGTGATCTGTATCAAAGCAGATTCAATTATGTTTCTGTTATAGGTGCTTTTACAATTTGTTATTGAAGAAGCACTCTCCCAATCAAATTGGTGAGCTTTTTCTGACAAATGCACAAACAAAGAATTAGACAATTGGCCATGTCTTACAGAGTATTTATGTTGCGATATTATCGCAAAATAAATACCTAGCCGCCTGCTATCGCTGTATCTATCGATGATTTCCGTGTTTTTTGTTAAGACTTTTCTGGTGATGGTCTGGTTGTGGGAAGAGATTACGTGTTCCTTAATGGAGCCCTGTTGCTTATTCATCGTTAATCGCCTGGAAAGAGATGTTGTTGTCTTGCCTATATACTGAATTCTTTGAGGCTTACAGTCCCCAAGTGGGCATTTGAAGGCATAGACGACATTGGTCTCTTTTAAAGCGTTCTGCTTTGTGTCTGGAGAGTTTCTCATGAGTAGGTTGGCCGTTTTCTTGGTTTTATAGTAGATCGTCAATTGTATCTTCTGATTTTTGTCTATAGGGATAACGTTTCTATTAACAATATCTTTCAGGACCCTTTCCTCCATTTTATGAGCTGCGGAAAAGAAGTTCCTGTAAAACAGTAAAATAGGGGGTAGATTTCGGGGGGGCTATTCCACGAAACCTCCGTCTCCAATGACGCCAGAGGGAGGGCTTATGATCAAACACTCATTTTCTATCAATCATATATACTAGGGAAAACTCGTGTCTTGAATATGCCATACACCTGCATGAACTCGCAAGTGGTGGCAGGAATTTTAACAAACAGAACACTTCCTCATATGAGAGAATCGAACCATGGGCCAGCCAGTTAAAAACTGGCTGGTTCATGGTTTCAGTCCGCCCTGGACCATTATCAAGTCGATTGTATTGAGAGGAAGGAGGCAAGGGCAATAAATAGGCAAGAGAGAGGTGAGGAGATGTAAATCATAGAGGAAAAGAAGAGCAAGGCAAAAGGTACGGAAGGTTACGTGTAATAATGCGTGTAATAATAGGAATAAGAAAGGGATCGTAAGAGAACACAAGAGAACGAAACAGAAAGATAAAAAGAAGGGTAGGCTTATGTAACGTCACGTTTGTTAGAAAGTTTAGAAAATTTGAGTATGTACTGTGAAAGGGAAGATTCAGCAGCAACAAAGCCAGGATTCAGGTTCATGTTGGGTACGTTGTGTATCAGAGCCGATTCAACAAGATGGCGTCTGTGTAGAATAGAGGCAGGAAAGATTATTTTGGAGGAAGACCAATCAATAGGATGATTAGAATCCCTAACATAACAGAAGAGAGCATTGTTTGTGTCTGCAGACTTAACACTTCTTTTGTGTTCGTAAAGTGTGTCATTAAGTGTACGGCCAGATTCACCAAAGTATTGGCGAACAGGAAAATAGAGTAGACACCAGCAGCATTAGAAGCAGGAGGAGCAGTGTGGACTAGACTGCTACGAAGAGTGTTAGTTTGTCGGAAGGCGAGCTATATGTCAAGAGGACGAAAGGTATTAGTTAAAGTTTTGAGTTCAGATATGAAGGGAAGGCAGAGCACAGTGCTACTATTGTTAGAAACAGGTTTCAAATTAAAGAAATTTCGTTTAACTTGAGAATAGGCACAGTGATAAAATGCAAAGGGTAACCAGGGCGAGAGAAAAATTTGTAGATAAAGGAAATAATTATGACCTCAGACATACTCTACCAAGTGAAAGAATAATTTAAAAACATCACCTCAGTAGCAAATGTTTTGTAAATATAAAGTGGAAGAACTTGAAGGCATAACTAAGTGAGTTGGCACTGCAGGAGGAGGCAGAGACTGGAGTAGAGCAGCTCTGTGCTCGTTAATGTGGGTCCCAGGGGCCAGACTAGTGGGGAGGGGGGGGGGGCAGGGGTTGTGGTGGGTGGAGAGGGCATTTGTTGGGTTGAAGTGGGTGGAGAGGGGGTCAAGATGGGATGTGGTAAGTGTAGAGGGGTGGAGGCATGCGGAGAGGGCGGAGGTAGGTAGTGAGGGGACGAGGAAAGGGGTGATGAATGGTGTAGAGAGCAGCTACAAAAAGACGCTAATATAATATGGAAAACATAAAGCCACACACACATATATCCCAGAAACACGTCAACTGATCCAAAATTTAACCAGTAAATTATTGTTTATAAAACTGGTTGAGGAGAGATAATTTCAGGGGGTAAAAACGCCCCAGGATGGAGAGGGTTGTAAACCTCTCCAGATCACGGTGCTCCAGTGACAGGGCCTCTCACACGTGAGACACGAACTATAATACTGGAAAATACAGAACGAAAATAAACTTCACATGTTGGAGGGAAATTTGAATAACAAAATACAACATGGCTGGAGGGACGGAGCAGGAAAGTGAAATGTGATAACTTGCTGCGTTTTGAAGTCATAAATGAAAAAGAAGGAGAGCTGACGGCGAGAAAAGGGACACGAGAGGCAGTAGAGGACAGAAGTGGGACACGAGAGGCAGTAGAGGATAGAAGGGGGACACGAGAGGTAGTAGAGGACAGAAGTGGGACACGAGAGGCAGTAGAGGACAGAAGGGGGACACGAGAGGCAGTAGAGGATAGAAGGGGGACACGAGAGGTAGTAGAGGACAGAAGTGGGACACGAGAGGTAGTAGAGGACAGAAGTGGGACACGAGAGGTAGTAGAGGACAGAAGGGGGACACGAGAGGCAGTAGAGGATAGAAGGGGGACACGAGAGGTAGTAGAGGACAGAAGGGGAACACGAGAGGCAGTAGAGGACAGAAGGGGGACACGAGAGGCAGTAGAGGATAGAAGGGGGACACGAGAGGTAGTAGAGGACAGGAGTGGGACACGAGAGGCAGTAGAGGATAGAAGTGGGACACGAGAGGCAGTAGAGGACAGAAGTGGGACACTAGAGGCAGTAGAGGATAGAAGGGGGACACGAGAGGCAGTAGAGGGCAAAAGGGAGACACGAGAGGCAGTAGAGGATAGAAGGGGGACACGAGAGGCAGTAGAGGACAGAAGTGGGACACGAGAGGCAGTAGAGGATAGAGGGGGGACACTAGAGGCAGTAGAGGATAGAAGGGGGACACGAGAGGCAGTAGAGGACAGAAGTGGGACACGAGAGGCAGTAGAGGACAGAAGTGGGACACTAGAGGCAGTAGAGGATAGAAGGGGGACACGAGAGGCAGTAGAGGACAGACGTGGGACACGAGAGGCAGTAGAGGACAGAAGTGGGACACGAGAGGCAGTAGAGGACAGAAGGGGGACACGAGAGGCAGTAGAGGATAGAAGGGGGACAAAAGAGGTAGTAGAGGGTAGAAGGGGGATGCGAGAGGCAGTAGAGGACAGAAGGGGGACGCGATAGGCAGTAGAGGACAGAAGGGGGATGCGAGGGGCAGTAGAGGACAGAAGGGGGACGCGATAGGCAGTAGAGGACAGAAGGGGGACGCGAGAGGCAGAAGAGAATAGAAGGGGGACGCGAGAGGCAGTAGAGGACAGAAGGGGGACGCGAGAGGCAGTAGGGGACAGAAGGGGGACGCGAGAGGCAGAAGAGAACAGAAGGGGGACGCGAGAGGCAGTAAAGGACAGAAGGGGGACGCGAGAGGCAGTAGGGGACAGAAGGGGGACGCGAGAGGCAGTAGAGGACAGAAGGGGGACGCGAGAGGCAGTAGGGGACAGAAGGGGGACGCGAGAGGCAGAAGAGAACAGAAGGGGGACGCGAGAGGCAGTAGAGGACAGAAGGGGGACGCGAGAGGCAGTAGGGGACAGAAGGGGGACGCGAGAGGCAGTAGAGGACAGAAGGGGGACGCGAGAGGCAATAGGGGACAGAAGGGGGACGCGAGAGGCAGAAGAGAACAGAAGGGGGACGCGAGAGGCAGTAGAGGACAGAAGGGGGACGCGAGAGGCAGTAGGGGACAGAAGGGGGACGCGAGAGGCAGAAGAGAACAGAAGGGGGACGCGAGAGGCAGTAGAGGACAGAAGGGGCAAGTGCCAAAGCTAACATTAGAGAGGGCGGCTGGGAGGGGAGCGGGAAGCCCTCGGGGGCCGCCTGTGGGAAACAGTTAAAGATTTCAGGCGGGGTGAAATTTTAATGGGCCGGTGTGATGGACCATTGTGATGGCCGGTGTGATGGGCCATTGTGCTACGCCGGTGTGATGAGACGGTGTGATGGGCCGGTGTGATGGGGTGGTGTGAGGGGAAGGTGTGATAGGGCGGTGTGATGGGCCATTGTGATGAGCTGGTATGATGAGGTGGTGTGATGGGCGGGTGTGATGGGGCGGTGTGATGAGGCGGTGTGATGAGGCGGTGTGATGGGCGGGTGTGATGGGGCGGTGTGAGTGGCCGGTGTGATGGAGCGGTGTGATGGGGCGGTGTGATGGGGCGGTGCGATGGGCAGGTGTGATGGGCCGGTGTGATGGAGCGGTGTGATGGGGCGGTGTGATGGGGCGGTGTGATGGGGTGGTGTGATGGGCAGGTGTGATGGGGCGGTGTGATGGGGCGGTGTGATGGGCCAGTGTGATAGGTCGGTGTGATGGGGCGGTTTGATGGGGCAGTGTGATGGGCCAGTGTGATAGGCAGGTGTGATGGGGCGGTGTGATGGGCCGGTGTGATGGGGCAGTGTGATGGGCCAGTGTGATGGGGCGGTGTGATGGGGCGGTTTGATGTGGCAGTGTGATGGGCAGGTGTGATGGGGCGGTGTGATGGGGCGGTGTGATGGGCCAGTGTGATGGGGCGGTGTGATGGGGCGGTGTGATGGGGTGGTGTGATGGGCCTGTGTGATGGGGCGGTGTGATGGGTCATTGTGATGGGGCGGTGTGATGGGGCGGTTTGATGTGGCAGTGTGATGGGCAGGTGTGATGGGGCGGTGTGATGGGGCGGTGTGATGGGCCAGTGTGATGGGGCGGTGTGATGGGGCAGTGTGATGGGGTGGTGTGATGGGCCAGTGAGATGGGCCAGTGAGATGGGCCGGTGTGATGGGCCAGTGTGATGGGGCGGTGTGATAGGCCAGTGTGATGGGCCAGTATGATGGGCCCGAGTGATGGGCCAGTGTAATGGGCCAGTGTGAAGGGACGGTGTGAAAGCCGGTGTGATGGGCCAGTGTGATAGGCTAGTGTGATGGGCCAGTGTGATGGGCCGGTGTGATGGGCCGGTGTGATGGGGTGGTGTGATGGGCCATTGTGATGGGCAGGTGTGATGGGGCGGTGTGATGGGGCGGTGTGATGGGCCAGTGTGATGGGGCGGTGTGATGGGGCGGTGTGATGGGGCGGTGCGATGGGCAGGTGTGATGGGCCGGTGTGATGGAGCGGTGTGATGGGGCGGTGTGATGGGGCGGTGTGATGGGGTGGTGTGATGGGCAGGTGTGATGGGGCGGTGTGATGGGGCGGTGTGATGGGCCAGTGTGATAGGTCGGTGTGATGGGGCGGTTTGATGGGGCAGTGTGATGGGCCAGTGTGATAGGCAGGTGTGATGGGGCGGTGTGATGGGCCGGTGTGATGGGGCAGTGTGATGGGCCAGTGTGATGGGGCGGTGTGATGGGGCGGTTTGATGTGGCAGTGTGATGGGCAGGTGTGATGGGGCGGTGTGATGGGGCGGTGTGATGGGCCAGTGTGATGGGGCGGTGTGATGGGGCGGTGTGATGGGGTGGTGTGATGGGCCTGTGTGATGGGGCGGTGTGATGGGTCATTGTGATGGGGCGGTGTGATGGGGCGGTTTGATGTGGCAGTGTGATGGGCAGGTGTGATGGGGCGGTGTGATGGGGCGGTGTGATGGGCCAGTGTGATGGGGCGGTGTGATGGGGCAGTGTGATGGGGTGGTGTGATGGGCCAGTGAGATGGGCCAGTGAGATGGGCCGGTGTGATGGGCCAGTGTGATGGGGCGGTGTGATAGGCCAGTGTGATGGGCCAGTATGATGGGCCCGAGTGATGGGCCAGTGTAATGGGCCAGTGTGAAGGGACGGTGTGAAAGCCGGTGTGATGGGCCAGTGTGATAGGCTAGTGTGATGGGCCAGTGTGATGGGCCGGTGTGATGGGCCGGTGTGATGGGGTGGTGTGATGGGCCATTGTGATGGGCAGGTGTGATGGGGCGGTGTGATGGGGCGGTGTGATGGGCCAGTGTGATGGGGCGGTGTGATGGGGCGGTGTGATGGGCCAGTGTGATGGGGCGGTGTGATGGGGCGGTGTGATGGGGTGGTGTGATGGGCCAGTGAGATGGGCCAGTGAGATGGGCCGGTGTGATGGGCCAGTGTGATGGGGCGGTGTGATAGGCCAGTGTGATGGGCCAGTATGATGGGCCCGAGTGATGGGCCAGTGTAATGGGCCAGTGTGATGGGACGGTGTGAAAGCCGGTGTGATGGGCCAGTGTGATGGGCCGGTGTGATGGGCCGGTGTGATGGGCCAGTGTGATGGACCGGTGTGATGGGCCAATGTGATGGGCCGGTTTGATGGGCCAGTGTGATTGGCCGGTGTGATGGGGTGGTGTGATGGGCCAGTGTGATTGGCCGGTGTGATGGGGTGGTGTGATGGGCCAGTGTGATGGGCCGGTGTGATGGGCCAGTGTGATGGGCCGGTGTGATTGGCTAGTGTGATGGGGCGGTGTGATGGGCCAGTGTGATGGGCCGTGGTGGTGGGCTGGTGTGATGGGCCAGTGTGATTGGCCAGTGTGATGGGGCAGTGTGATGGGCCATTGTGAAGGGGCGGTGTGATGGGGCAGTGCAATGGGCCAGTGTGATGGGGCGGTGTGAGGGGGCGGAGTGATGGGGAGGTGAGATTGGGCAGTGAGATGGGCCAGGCTCCACACCCCACTAAACAAAAAACTTTCAAAAATGAAAGAGAATAAAAGGGAGGGAGAACGAGAGATGGAGAATGGAATGGAGAATGTAAATGGAGGTACAATAAAAGGAAAGTACTGACGGAGGAACGAAGAGTAGGAAGAGAGGAACACAATGGGTAACATTGGAAAATGACGGTAATAAAATGTTAGATACGAAGGGGGAGACAAGGAAGGGGAAGGGAGAGATAAGGAAGGGCAAGCGAGAGATAAGAAGGGCAAAGGAGAGATAAGGAAGGGCAAGGGAGAGATAAGAAAGGGAAAGGGGGAGATAAGGAAGGGGAAAGAAGAGATAGAGATAGTGAAAAAGGGAGATGAGGAAGGGGAAGGGGGAAGAGAATGATCAAGTATTTTTAGCTGAAGAACTCTTTTATTGCGTGTACTGTGGAGGGCAGGGACCCTCAGTGTGGTGGCCAGGGACCCTCAGTGTGGTGGCCAGGGACCCTCAGTGTGGTGGCCAGGGACCCTCAGTGTGGTGGCCAGGGACCCTCAGTGTGGTGGCCAGGGACCCTCAGTGTGGTGGCCAGGGACCCTCAGTGTGGTGGCCAGGGACCCTCAGTGTGGTGGCCAGGGACCCTCAGTGTGGTGGCCAGGGACCCTCAGTGTGGTGGCCAGGGACCCTCAGTGTGGAGGCCAGGGACCCTCAGTGTGGTGGCCAGGGACCCTCAGTGTGGTGGCCAGGGACCCTCAGTGTGGTGGCCAGGGACCCTCAGTGTGGTGGCCAGGGACCCTCAGTGTGGAGGCCAGGGACCCTCAGTGTGGTGGCCAGGGACCCTCAGTGTGGTGGCCAGGGACCCTCAGTGTGGTGGCCAGGGACCCTCAGTGTGGTGGCCAGGGACCCTCAGTGTGGAGGCCAGGGACCCTCAGTGTGGTGGCCAGGGACCCTCAGTGTGGTGGCCAGGGACCCTCAGTGTGGTGGCCAGGGTCCCTCAGTGTGGTGGCCAGGGACCCTCAGTGTGGTGGCCAGGGACCCTCAGTGTGGTGGCCAGGGACCCTCAGTGTGGTGGCCAGGGACCCTCAGTGTGGTGGCCAGGGACCCTCAGTGTGGTGGCCAGGGACCCTCAGTGTGGTGGCCAGGGACCCTCAGTGTGGTGGCCAGGGACCCTCAGTGTGGTGGCCAGGGTCCCTCAGTGTGGTGGCCAGGGTCCCTCAGTGTGGTGGCCAGGGTCCCTCAGTGTGGTGGCCAGGGTCCCTCAGTGTGGTGGCCAGGGTCCCTCAGTGTGGTGGCCAGGGACGCTCAGTGTGGTGGCCAGGGACCCTCAGTGTGGTGGCCTGGGTCCCTCAGTGTGGTGGCCAGGGTCCCTCAGTGTGGTGGCCAGGGTCCCTCAGTGTGGTGGCCAGGGTCCCTCAGTGTGGTGGCCAGGGTCCTTTAGTGTGGTGGCCAGGGTCCTTTAGTGTGAGGGCCAGGGTCCCTCAGTGTGGTGGCCAGGGTCCTTTAGTGTGGTGGCCAGGGTCCTTTAGTGTGGGGGCCAGGGTCCCTCAATGTGGTGGCCAGGGACCCTCAGTGTGGTGGCCAGGGACCCTCAGTGTGGTGGCCAGGGTCCCTCAGTGTGGTGGCCAGGGTCCCTCAGTGTGGTGGCCAGGGTCCCTCAGTGTGGTGGCCAGGGTCCCTCAGTGTGGTGGCCAGGGTCCCTCAGTGTGGTGGCCAGGGTCCTTTAGTGTGGTGGCCAGGGTCCTTTAGTGTGAGGGCCAGGGTCCCTCAGTGTGGTGGCCAGGGTCCTTTAGTGTGGTGGCCAGGGTCCTTTAGTGTGGGGGCCAGGGTCCCTCAGTGTGGTGGCCAGGGTCCTTTAGTGTGGGGGCCAGGGTCCCTCAGTGTGGTGGCCAGGGTCCTTTAGTGTGGACGCCAGGGACCCTCAGTGTGGTGGCCAGGGTCCTTTAGTGTGGGGGCCAGTGTCCCTCAGTGTGGTGGCCAGGGTCCTTTAGTGTGGGGGCCAGGGTCCCTCAGTGTGGTGGCCAGGGTCCTTTAGTGTGGGGGCCAGGGTCCCTCAGTGTGGTGGCCAGGGTCCTTTAGTGTGGGGGCCAGGGTCCCTCAGTGTGGTAGCCAGGGTCCTTTAGTGTGGGGGCCAGGGTCCCTCAGTGTGGTGGCCAGGGTCCTTTAGTGTGGGGGCCAGGGTCCCTCAGTGTGGTGGCCAGGGTCCTTTAGTGTGGGGGCCAGGGTCCCTCAGTGTGGTGGCCAGGGTCCTTTAGTGTGGGGGCCAGGGTCCCTCAGTGTGGTAGCCAGGGTCCTTTAGTGTGGGGGCCAGGGTCCCTCAGTGTGGTGGCCAGGGTCCTTTAGTGTGGGGGCCAGGGTCCCTCAGTGTGGTGGCCAGGGTCCTTTAGTGTGGGGGCCAGGGTCCCTCAGTGTGGTGGCCAGGGTCCTTTAGTGTGGAGGCCAGGGTCCTTTAGTGTGGGGGCC
Organism: Procambarus clarkii; assembly: GCF_040958095.1. Classification (NCBI taxonomy): domain Eukaryota; kingdom Metazoa; phylum Arthropoda; class Malacostraca; order Decapoda; family Cambaridae; genus Procambarus; species Procambarus clarkii. The sequence goes on from NC_091170.1 coordinate 13,757,608, forward strand.
AGTGTCCCTCAGTGTGGTGGCCAGGGTCCTTTAGTGTGGGGGCAAGGGTCCCTCAGTGTGGTGGCCAGGGTCCTTTAGTGTGGGGGCAAGGGTCCCTCAGTGTGGTGGCCAGGGTCCTTTAGTGTGGGGGCCAGGGTCCCTCAGTGTGGTGGCCAGGGTCCTTTAGTGTGGGGGCCAGGGTCCCTCAGTGTGGTGGCCAGGGTCCTTTAGTGTGGGGGCCAGGGTCCCTCAGTGTGGTGGCCAGGGTCCTTTAGTGTGGGGGCCAGGGTCCCTCAGTGTGGTGGCCAGGGTCCTTTAGTGTGGGGGCCAGTGTCCCTCAGTGTGGTGGCCAGGGTCCTTTAGTGTGGGGGCCAGTGTCCCTCAGTGTGGTGGCCAGGGTCCTTTAGTGTGGGGGCAAGGGTCCCTCAGTGTGGTGGCCAGGGTCCTTTAGTGTGGGGGCAAGGGTCCCTCAGTGTGGTGGCCAGGGTCCTTTAGTGTGGGGGCCAGTGTCCCTCAGTGTGGTGGCCAGGGTCCTTTAGTGTGGGGGCCAGGGACCCTCAGTGTGGTGGCCAGGGACCCTCAGTGTGGTGGCCAGGGTCCCTCAGTGTGGTGGCCAGGGTCCTTTAGTGTGGGGGCAAGGGTCCCTCAGCGTGGGGGCCAGGGTCCCTCAGTGTGGTGGCCAGGGTCCTTTAGTGTGGGGGCCAGGGTCCCTCAGTGTGGGGGCCAGGGTCCCTCAGTGTGGTGGCCAGGGTCCTTTAGTGTGGGGGCCAGGGTCCCTCAGTGTGGTGGCCAGGGTCCTTTAGTGTGGGGGCCAGGGTCCCTCAGTGTGGTGGCCAGGGTCCTTTAGTGTGGGGGCCAGGGTCCTTTAGTATGGGGGCCAGGGTCCCTCAGTGTGGTGGCCAGGGTCCTTTAGTGTGGGGGCCAGGGTCCTTTAGTGTGGGGGCCAGGGTCCCTCAGTGTGGTGGCCAGGGACCCTCAGTCTGGTGGCAAGGGTCCTTCAGTGTTGTGGCCAGGGGTCCCTCAGTGTGGTGGCCAGGGACCCTCAGTGTGGTGGCCAGGGTCATTTAGTGTGGGGGCCAGGATCCTTCAGTGTGGTGGCCAGGGACCCTCAGTCTGGTGGCCAGGGTCCTTCAGTGTTGTGGCCAGGGTCCCTCAGTGTGGTGGCCAGGGCCCCTCAGTGTGGTGGCCAGGGGTCCTTTAGTGTGGGGGCCAGGGTCCCTCAGTGTGGTGGCCAAGGACCCTCAGTCTGGTGGCCAGGGTCCTTCAGTGTTGTGGCCAGGGTCCCTCAGTGTGGTGGCCAGGGCCCCTCAGTGTGGTGGCCAGAGTCCTTCAGTGTGGTGGCCAGGGTCCCAAAGTGTGGTGGCCAGGGACCCTCAGTGTGGTGGACAGGGTCCCTCAGTTGGAAGCCAGGGACATTCAGTGTGGTGGCCAGGGTCCCTCAATGTGGAAGCCAAGGACACTCAGTGTGGAGGCCAGGGACCCTCAGTGTGGAAGCCAGGGACCCTCAGTGTGGTGGCCAGGGACCCTCAGTGTGGTGGCCAGGGACCCTCAGTGTGGTGGCCCGGGACCCTCAGTGTGGTGGCCACGGTCCCTCAGTGTGGTGGCCAGGGACCCTCAGTGTGGTGGCCAGAGTCCCTCAGTGTGGAATCCAGGGACCCTCAGTGTGGTGGCCAGGGTTCCTCAGTGTGGAGGCCGGGGACCCTCAGTGTGGAAGCCAGGGTCCCTCAGTGTGGAGGCCAGGGACCTTCAGCGTGAAGGCCAGAGTCCCTCAGTGTGGAGGCCAGGGACCCTCAGTGTGGTGGCCAAAGTCCCTCAGCGTAGAGGCAAGGGACCCTCAGTGTGGTTGCCAGGGTTCCTCAGTGTGGAGGCCAGGGACCCTCAGTGTGGAGGCCAGGGTCTCTCAGTGTGGTGGCCAGGGACCCTCAGTATGGTGGCCAGGAACCCTAAGTGTAGTGGCCAGGGACCCTCAGTGTTGTGGCCAGTGACCCCTCAGTGTGGTGCCCAGGGACCCTCAGTGTGGTGGCCAGGGACCCTCAGTGTAGTGGCCAGGGACCCTCGGTGTGGTGGCAAGGGAACCCCTCAGTGTGATGGCCAGGGACCCCTCAGTGTGGAGGCCAGGGACCCTTCAGTGTGATGTCCAGGGACCCTCAGTGTGGAAGCCAGGGACCCTCAGTGTGGTGGACAGGGTCCCTCAGTGTGGAAGCCAGGGACATTCAGTGTGGTGGCCAGGGTCCCTCAATGTGGAAGCCAGGGTCCCTCAGTGTGGTGGCCAGGGACCCTCAGTGTGGAAGCCAGAGTCCCTCAGTGTGGTAGCCAGGGTCCCTCAGTGTGGTGGCCAGGGTCCCACAGTGTGGAAGCCAGGGTCCCTCAGTGTGGTGGCCAGGGACCCACAGCGTGGAGGCCAGGAATTCTTTGTGTGGTTGCCTGGGACCCTCAGTGTTGTGGCCAGAGAACCCTCAGTGTTATTGCCAGGGACCCTCAGCGCGGTGGCTAGGAGCCCCACAGTGTGATGGCCAGGGACCCCTCAGTGTGGAGGTAAGGGACCCTTCAGTGTGATGGCCAGAGACCATCAGTTTGGAGGCCAGGGTCTCTCAGTGTGGAGGCCAGAGACCCTCAGTGTGGAGGCCAGGGTCATTTAGTGTGGTGGCCAGGGTCCCTCAGTGTGGAAGCCAGGGACCCTCAGTGTGGTGGCCAGGGTCCGTAAGTGTGGTGGCCAGGGTACCTCAGTGTGGTGGCCAGGGACCCCTTCAGTGTGGTAGCCAGAGACCTGTTCAGTGTGATTGCCGGGGTCCCTCAATATGGAAGCCAGGGACCCTCAGTGTGGAGGCCAGGGACCCTAAGTGTGGAGGCCAGGGACCCTCAGAGTGTTGGCCAGGGTACCTCAGTGTGGTGGCCAGGGTCCCTCAGTGTGATGGCCAGGGTCCCTCAGTGTGGAAGTTAGGGACCCTCAGTAACGAGGCCACTGATCCTCCGTGAGGATGCCAGGGACCCTCAGTGTGGTTGCCAGGGTCCGTCAATGTGGAAGCGAGGGACCCTCAGTGTGAACGCCAGGGACCTCAGTGTGGAGGCCAGGGACCCTCAGTGTGGTGGCCAGGGTCCCTCAGTGTGGTGGCCAGGGTCCCTCAGTGTGGAGGCAAGGGACCCTCAATGTGGAGGACAGGGTCCCACAGTGTGGAGGACAGAAACGTTCAGTGTGGAAACCAGGGTCACTCAGTGTGGAGGCCAGAGACCCTCAGTGTGGTGGCCAGGGTCACTCAGTGTGGAGGCAAGCGACCCTCAGTGTGGTGGCCAGGGCCCTCAGTATTATAACCAGGGTTGCTCAGTGTGGTGGCCAGGGTCCCTCAATATGGAAGACAGGGAGCCTCAGTGTAATGGCCAGGGTCCATCAGTGTGGTGGCCAGGGTCCCTCAGTGTGGAAGTCAAGGACCCTCAGTATGGAGGCCATTGATCCTCAGTGTGGAAGTAAGGGACCCTCAGTGTGGAGGCCAGGGTCCCTCAGTGTGGAAGCCAGGGACCCTCAGAGTGGTGGCCATGGTCCCTCATTGTGGAGGCCAGGTACCCTCAGTTTGGAGCGCAGGGTCCCTCAGTGTGTTGGCCAGGGTCCCGCAGTGTGGTAGCCAGGGTATCTAAGTGTGGAAGCCAGGGACCCTCAGTGAGGAGGCCAGGGTTCCTCAGTGTGGTGGCCAGGGACTCTCAGTGTGGTGGCTAGGGTCTCTCAGTGTCGTGGCCAGCGTTCCTCAGAGTCGTGGCCAGGGACCCTCAGTGTGATGGCCAGAGTCCCTCAGTGTGGTGGCCAGAGTCCCTTAGTGTGGAAGCTCGGGAACCTCAGTGTGGTGGCCAGGGTCCCTCAGTTTGGTGGCCAGAGACCCTCAGTGTGGAAGCCAGGGTCCCTCAGTGTGGAGGCCAGGGAACCTCAGTGGGGTGGCCAGGGCCCTCAGTGTTATAGCCAGGATTGCTCAGTGTGGTGGGCAGGGTCCCTCAATGTGGGGGCCAGGGTTGCTCAGTGTTGTGGCCAGGGTCCCTCAGTGTGATTGCCAGGGTCCCTCTGTGTGGTGGCCAGGGTCCCCTCAGTGTGGAGGACAGGGACCCTCAGAGTGTAGGCCAGGGTACCTCAGTGTGGTGGCCAGGGTCCCTCAGTGTGGTGGCCAGGGTACCTCAGTGTGAAAGTTAGGGACCCTCAGTAACGAGGCCATTGACCCTCCGTGAGGAAGCCAGGGACCCTCAGTGTGGTGGCCAGGGTCCCTCAATGTGGAAGCCAGGGACCCTCAGTGTGGACGCCAGGGACCTCAGTGTGGAGGCCAGGGACCCTCAGTGTGGTGGCCAGGGTCCCTCAGTGTGGTGGCCAGGGTCCCTCAGTGTGGAGGCTAGGGACCCTCAGTGTGGTAGCTAGGGTCCCTCAGTGTGGAGGCCAGGGACCCTCAGTGAGGTGGCCATGGTCCCTCAGTGTGGAGGCCAGGGACCCACAGAGTGGAGGGCAGGGTCCCTCAGTGTGTTGGTCAGTGTCCCACAGTGTGGTAGCCAGGGTCACTTAGTATGGTGGCAAGGGTCCCAAAGTGTGGAAGCCAGGGACCCTCAGTGTGGTGGCCAGGGTCCCTCAGTGTGGTGGCCAGGGTCCCTCAGTGTGTTGGTCAGTGTCCCTCAGTGTGGTAGCCAGGGACCCTCAGTGTGGTGGCCAGGGTCCTTTAGTGTGGGAGCCAGGGTCCCTCAGTGTGGTGGCCAGGGTCCTTTAGTGTGGGGGCCAGGGTCCTTTAGTGTGGGGGCCAGGGTCCCTCAGTGTGGTGGCCAGGGACCCTCAGTGTGGTGGCCAGGGTCCTTTAGTGTGGGGGCCAGGGTCCCTCAGTGTGGTGGCCAGGGACCCTCAGTCTGGTGGCCAGGGTCCTTGAGTGTTGTGGCCAGGGTCCCTCAGTGTAGTGGCCAGGGCCCCTTAGTGTGGTGGACAGGGTCCTTTAGTGTGGGGGCCAGGGTCCCTCAGTGTGGAAGCCAGGGACCCTCAGTCTGGTGGCCAGGGTCCTTCAGTGTTGTGGCCAGGGTCCCTCAGTGTGGTGGCCAGGACCCCTCAGTGTGGTGGCCAGGGCCCCTCAGTGTGGTGGCCAGGGTCCCAAGGTGTGGTGGCCAGGGACATTCAGTGTTATGGCCAGGGTCCCTCAATGTTGAAGCCAAGGACACTCAGTGTGGTGGCCAGGGACCCTCAGTGTGGAAGCCAGGGACCCTCAGTGTGGTGGCCACGGTCCCTCAGTGTGGTAGCTAGGGACCCTCAGTGTGGTGGCCAGGGACCCTCAGTGTGGTGGCTAGGGACACTCAGTGTGGTGGCCACGATCCCTCAGTGTGGTGGCCAGGGACCCTCAGTGTGGTGGCCAGAGTCCCTCAGTGTGGAATCCAGGGTCCCTCAGTGTGGTGGCCAGGGTCCCTCAGTGTGGTGGCCAGGGACCCCTCAGTGTGGTGGAAAGGGTCCCTCTGTGTCGTGGCCAGTGTCCCTAAGTGTGGTGGCCAGGGACCTTCAGTGTGGTGGCCAGGGACCCTCAGTGTGGTGGCCAGGGACCCTCAGTATGGTGGCCTGGGTCCCTCAGTGTGGAGGCTAGAGAACCTCAGTGTGGTGGCCAGGGTCTCTCAGTGTGGTGGCCGGGGACCCTCAGTGTGGAAGCCAGGGTCCCTCAGTGTGGAGGCCCGGGACCCTCAGCGTGGTGGCCAGGGTCCCTCAGTGTGGAGGCCAGGGACCCTCAGTGTGGTGGCCAGGAACCCTCAGTGTAGTGGCCAGGGACCCTCAGTGTTGTGGCCAGTGACCCCTCAGTGTGGTGCCCAGGTACCCTCAGTGTGGTGGCCAGGGACCCTCGGTGTGGTGGCAAGGGAACCCCTCAGTGTGATGGCCAGGGACCCCTCAGTGTGGAGGCCAGGGACCCCTCAGTGTGATGTCCAAGGACCCTCAGTGTGGAAGCCAGGGTCCCTCAGTGAAGAGGCCACAGACCCTCAGTGTGGAAGCCAGGGACCCTCAGTGTGGTGGCCAGGGTCCCTCAGTTTGGTGGCCAGGGTCCCTCAGTGTGAAAGCCAGGGACCCTCAGAGTGGTGGCCAGGGTTCCTCTGTGTGGTGGCCAGGGGTGCTCAGTTTGGTGAGCAGGGTCCCTCATTGTGGTGACAAAGGTCCCTCATTGTGGTGGCAAAGGTCCATCATTGTGGTGGCTAGGGTCCCTCAGTGTGGAAGCCAGGGTCCCTCAGTGTGGTGGCCAGGGACCCACAGCGTGGAGGCCAGGAACCCTCAGTGCGGTGGCTAGGAGCCCCTCAGTGTGATGGCCAGGGACCCCTCAGTGTGGAGTTAAGGGACCCTTCAGTGTGATGGCCAGGGACCATCAGTTTGGAGGCCAGGGTCCCTCAGTGTGGAGGCCAGAAACCCTCAGTGTGGAGGCCAGGGTCATTTAGTGTGGTGGCCAGGGTCCCTCAGTGTGGTGGCCAGGGTCCGTAAGTGTGGTGGCCAGGGTACCTCAGTGTGGTGGCCAGGGACCCCCTCAGTCTGGTAGCCAGAGACCTCTTCAGTGTGATTGCCGGGGTCCCTCAATATGGAAGCCAGGGACCCTCAGTGTGGAGGCCAGGGACCCTAAGTGTGGAGGCCAGGGACCCTCAGAGTGTTGGCCAGGGTACCTCAGTGTGGTGGCCAGGGTCCCTCAGTGTGGTGGCCAGGGTCCCTCAGTGTAGAAGTTAGGGACCCTCAGTAACGAGGCCATTGACCCTCCGTGAGGAAGCCAGGGACCCTCAGTGTGGTGGCCAGGGTCCGTCAATGTGGAAGCCAGGGACCCTCAGTGTGGACGCCAGGGACCTCAGTGTGGAGGCCAGGGTCCCTCAGTGTGGTGGCCAGGGTCCCTCAGTGTGGAGGCAAGGGACCCTCAGTGTGGTGGACAGGGTCCCCCAGTGTGGAGGACAGAAACGTTCAGTGTGGAAACCAGGGTCACTCAGTGTGGAGGCCAGAGACCCTCAGTGTGGTGGCCAGGGTCACTCAGTGTGGAGGCAAGCGACCCTCAGTGTGGTGGCCAGGGCCCTCAGTGTTATAACCAAGATTGCTCAGTGTGGTGGGTAGGGTCCCTCAATATGGAAGCCAGGGAGCCTCAGTGTGGAGGCCAGGGATCCTCAGTGTGGAGGCAAGGGTCCCTCAGTGTGGAAGCCAGGGACCCTCAGTGTGGTGGCCAGGGTCCCTCAGTGTAGAAGCCAGGGACCCTCAGTGTGGTGGCCAGGGTCCATCAGTGTGATGGCCAGGGTCCCTCAGTGTGGAAGTCAAGGACCCTCAGTATGGAGGCCATTGACCCTCAGTGTGGAAGTAAGGGACTCTCAGTGTGGTGGCCAGGGTCCCTCAATGTGGAAGCCAGGGACCCTCAGTGTGGAGGCCAGGGACCCTCAGTGTGGAGGCCAGGGTCCCTCCGATTATAGGCAAGGGACCCTGAGTGTGGTGGACAGGGTCCCTCAGTGTGGAGGCCAGGTACCCTCAGAGTGGTGGCCATGGTCCCTCATTGTGGAGGCCAGGTACCCTCAGTGAGGAGAGCAGGGTCCCTCAGTGTGTTGGCCAGGGTCCCGCAGTGTTGTAGCCAGGGTATCTAAGTGTGGAAGCCAGGGACCCTCAGTGAGGAGGCCAGGGATCCGCAGTGTGGTTGCCAGGGAAGCTCAGTGTGTTGGCCAGGGTTACTTAGTTTGGTGGCCAGGGACTCTCAGTGTGGTGGCCATTGTCCATCAGTGTCGTGGCCGGCGTCTCTCAGATTCGTGGCCAGGGACCCTCAGTGTGGAAGCTAGGGAACCTCAGTGTGGTGGCCAGGGTCCCTCAGGTTGGTGGCCAGAGACCCTCAGTGTGGAAGCCAGGGTCCCTCAGTGTGGAGGCCAGAGACCCTCAGTGTGATGGTCAGGGTCACACAGTGTGGAGGCCAGAGACCCTCAGTATGGAGGCCAGGGTCCCTCAGTGTGGAGGCCAGGGACCCTCAGTGTGGATTCCAGGGTCCCTCAGTGGTCCCTCAATGTGGGGGACAGGGTTGCTCAGTGTTGTGGGCAGGGTCCCTCAGTGTGATTGCCAGGGTCCCTCTGTGTGGTGGCCAGGGTCCCCTCAGTGTGGAGGCCAGGGACCCTCAGAGTGTAGGCCAGGGTACCTCAGTGTGGTGGCCAGGGTCCCTCAGTGTGGTGGCCAGGGTCCCTCAGTGTGGAAGTTAGGGACCCTCAGTAACGAGGCCATTGATCCTCCGTGAGGAAGCCAGGGACCCTCAGTGTGGTGGCCAGGGCCCCTCAATGTAGAAGCCAGGGACCCTCAGTGTGGACGCCAGGGACCTCAGTGTGGAGGCCAGGGACCCTCAGTGTGGTGGCCAGGGTTCCTCAGTGTGGTGGCCAGGGACCCTCCGTGTGGTAGCCAAGGTCCCTCAGTGTCGTGACCAGGTTCCCTCAGGAGTCGTGGCCATGGACCCTCAGTGTGGTGGCCAGAGTCCCTCAGTGTGGAGGCCAGATTCCTCAGTGTGGAGGCCAGAGACCCTCGGTGTGGAAGCCAGGGTCCCTCAGTGTGGTGGCCAGAGACCCTTAGTGTGGTAACCAGGGTCCCTCAGTGTGGAGGCCAGGGACCCTCAGTGTGGAGGCTAGGTACCCTCAGTGTGGTGGCCACGGTCCTCAGTGATATAGCCAGGGTTGCTCAGAGTGGTGGGCAGGGTCCCTCAGTGTGGGGGCCAGGGTCCCTTATTGTGGTGGCCAGGGTCCCTCAGTGTGGTTGCCAAAGTCCCTCTGTGTAGTGGCAATGGTCCCCTCAGTGTGGAGGCCAGGGACCCTCAAGGTGGTGGCCAAAGTCCCTAAGTGTGGTGGCCTGGTACCTTCAGTGTGTTGGCCAGGGGACCCTCAGTGTTGAGGCAATAGACCTTCAGTGTGTGGAGGCCAGGGACCCGAAGTGTGGTGGCAAGGGACCCTCAGTGTGGTGGCCAGAGTCCATCAGTGTGGTGTCCAGGGTCCCTCAGTGTGGTGATAAGGGACCCTCAGTGTGGTGGCCAGGGTCCCTCAGTGTGGTGGCCAGGGACACTCAGTATGGTGGCCAAGGGTCCCTCAGTGTCGTAGCCAGGGACCCCTCAGTGTGGTAGCCAGGGTTCTTCAGTGTGGTGGCCATGGATCGTCAGTGTGGTGGCCTGTGACCCTCAGTGTGGTGGCCAGGGACCCTCAGTGTGGTGGTCAGGGACCCTCAGTGTGGTGACCAGGGTCCCTCAGTCTGGAGGCAAGGGACCCTCAGTGAGGTGGCCAGGGTCCCTAAGTGTGGAGGCCAGGGACCCTCAGTGTGCTGGCCAGGGTCCCTCAGTGTTAAGGCCAGGGACTCTCAGTGTGGAAGCCAGGGACATTCAGTGTGGTGGTCAGGGTACCTCAGTGTGGTGGCCAGAGTAGCTCAGTGTGGTTGTCAGGGTCCCTCAGTGTGGGGGCCAGGGTCTTTCAGTGTGGTGGCCAGGGTCCCTCAGTGTGGTGACCAGGGTCCCTCTGTGTGGTGGCCTGGGACACTCAGTGTGGAGGCCAGGGTTCCTCTTTGTGGTGCCTAGGGACCTTCAGAGTGGAAGCCAGGGTCCCTCTGAGTGGTGCCCAGGGACCGTCAGTGTGGAGGCCAGGGTCCCTTAGTGTGCATGGTGGCCAGGGACCATCAGGGAGGTGGGCAGGGACCCTCAGTGTGGTGGCTAGGGACCCTTCAGTGTGGTGGCCAGGGACCCTCATTGTGGTGGTCAGGGATCCTTCAGTGTGGTGGCCAGGGACCCTCATTGTGGTGGCCAGGGACCCTGAGCGGGGAACACTAAGTGGTGGCTACGGACCCTCAGTGTGGAACAGTAATCCGTAGCCAGGGACCCTAGGTGTTGTACAGTAAGTGGTAGCCAGGGTCCTTCAGTGTGGAACAGTAAGTGGTGGCCGGGGACCCTCAGTGTGGTGCAGTAAGCTGTGGCCAAGATCCCTCAGCGTTGTGGCCAGGGACCCCTCAGTGTGGTGGCCAGGGATCCACAGTGTGGAGGCCAGGGACCCTCAGTGTCGTGACCAGGGACCCTCAGTGTGGAGGCCAGGGACCCTCATTGTGGTGGCCAGGGCCCTCAGTGTTATAGCCAGGGTTGCTTAGTGTGGTGGGCAGGGTCCCTCAGTGTGGGGGCCAGGGTCCCTTATTGTGGTGGCCAGGGTCCCTCAGTGTGGTTGCCAGGGTCCCTCTGTGTGGTGGCCAAGGTCCCTCTGTGTGTTGGCTATGAACCCTCAGTGTGGTAGCCAGGGTCCCTCAGTGTGGTCGCCAGGGTCCCTCAGTGTGGTAGCTAGGGTCCCTCAGTGTGGTACCCAGGGCCTCTCAGTGTGGTGGCCAGGAACCCTCAGTGTGGATTGAAGGGGTCCCTAAGTGTGGATTGAAGGGGTCCCTAAGTGTGAAGGCCAGGGACCCTCAGTGTGGTGGCCAAGGCCCTCAGTGTTATAGCCAGGGTTGCTCAGTGTGGTGGGCAGGGTCCCTCAGTGTGGGGGCCAGGGTCCCTTATTGTGGTGGCCAGGGTCCCTCTGTGTGGATGCCAGGGTCCCTCTGTGTGGTGGCAAAGGTCCCCTCAATGTGGAGGCCAGGGACCCTCAGTGTGGTTGCCAAAATCCCTAAGTGTGGTGGCCAGGGACCCCTAAGTTTGGTGGCCAGGGACCCTCAATGTGGTGGCCTGGGACCTTCAGTGTGTTGGCAAAGGAACCCTCAGTGTTGAGGCAAGGGACGCACAGTGTGGAGGCCAGGGACACTCAGTGTGGAGGCCAGGGACCCTTAGTGTAGTGGCCAGAGTCCCTCAGTGTGCTGGCCAGGGTCCCACATTTTGGTGGCCAGGGACCCTCAATGTGGTGACCAGGGACCCTCAGTGTGGTGGCCAGGGTCAATTAGTGTTGTGGCCAGGGACCCTCAGTATGGTGGCCAGGGTCCTTCAGTGTGGTAGCCAAGGTCCCTCAGTGTCGTGACCAGGTTCCCTCAGAGTCGTGGCCATGGACTCTCAGTGTGGTGGCCAGAGTCCCTCAGTGTGGTGGCCAGAGTCCCTCAGTGTGGAGGCCAGAGACCCTCAATGTGGTGACCAGGGAACCTCAGTGTGGTGGCCAGCGTCCTTCAGTGTGGAGGCAAGGGACCCTTAATGTGGTGACCAGGGAACCTCAGTGTGGTGGCCAGGGTCAATCAGTGTGGTGGCCAGGGACACTCAGTATGGTGGCCAGGGTCATTCAGTGTGGTAGCCAGGGACCCCTCAGTGTGGTAGCCAGGGTCCTTCAGTGTGGTGGCCATGGACCGTCAGTGTGGACGTGGCCTGAGACCCTCAGTGTAGTGGCCAGGGACCCTCAGTGTGGTGACCAGGGTCCCTCAGTGTGGAGGCCAGGGACCCTCAGTGTGGTGGCCAGAGTCCCTCAGTGTGGTGGCCAGGGACCCTCAGTGTGAAAGCGAGGGTCCTTCAGTCTGGAGGCAAGGGACCCTCAATGTGGTGGCCAGGGTCCCTCAGCGTGGAGGCAAGGGACCCTCACTGTGGAAGCCAGGGTTCCTCAGTGTGGAGGCAAGGGACATTCAGTGTGGTGGCCAGGGTCCCTCAGTGTGGTGGCCAGAGTAGCTCAGTGTGGTGGACAGGGTCCCTCAGTTTGGGGGCCAGGGTCCTTCAGTGTGGTGGCCAGGGTCCCTCAGTGTGGTGAGCAGTGTCCCTCAGTGTGGTGGTCAGGGATCCTCAGTGTGGAGGCCAGGGTTCCTCGGTGTGGTGGGGTCCCTCAGAGTGGTGGCAAGGGTCCCTCTGTGTGGTGGCCAGGGACCCTCAGCGTGGAGGCCAGGGTCCCTCTGTGTGGTGTCCAGGGACCGTCAGTGTGGAGGCCAGGGTCCCTTTGTGTGCTGGCCAGGGACCCTCAGTGTGGTCGCCAGCGACCCTCAGTGTGGTGGCCAGGGACCTTTCAGTGTGGTGGCCAAGGACCCTCATTTTGGTGGCCAGCGAGCCCTCAGTGTGGTGGCCAGGGACCCTCAGCGAGGAACACTAAGTGGTGACTACGGACCCTCAGTGTGGAACAGTAAGCAGTAACCAGGGACCCTAGGTGTGGTACAGTAAGTGGTGGCCAGGGTCCTTCAGTGTGGTACAGTACGAGGTGGCCAGGGACCTTCAGTGTGGTACAGTAAGTGGTGGCTAGGGTCCTTCAATGTGATACAGTAAGTGGTGGCCAGGGACCCTCAGTGTTGAACAGTTAGCTGTGGCCAAGGTCCCTCAGTGTGGTGGCCAGGGACCCCTCAGTGTCGTGGCCAGGGACCCTCAGTGTGGATGCCAGGGACCCCTCAGTGTGGTGGCCAGGGGCCTTCAGTGTGGAGGCCAGGGATCCTCAGTGTGGTAGCTAGGGGCCCTCAGTGTGGAGGCCAGGGACCCTCAGTGTGCTTGCCAGGGACCCTCAGTGTGGAGGCCAGGGACCCTCAGTGTGGAGGCCAGGGATCCTCAGTGTGGTGGCCAGGGACCCTCAGTGTGTTACAGTAAGTGGTGGCCAGAGACCCCTCAGTATGGTACAGTAAGTGGTGGCCAAGGACCATCAGTGTGGTGGCCACGGTCCCTCAATGCAATATAGAAAGTGGTAGCCAGGGACCCTCAGTGTGGTACAGTAAGTGGTGGGCAGGGACCCTAAGTGTCGTACAGTAAGTGATTTCCAGGGACCCTTAGTGTGGTACAGTAAGTAGTGGCCAGGGACCCTCAGTGTGGTACATTAAGTGGTGGCCAGGGTCCCTATTTGTGGTACAGTAAGAGCTGGCCAGGGACTCTCAGTGTGGTTCAATATGTAGTGGCCAGGGGCTCCTCAGTGTGGTACACTAAGTGATAGCTAGGGTCCCTCAGTGTGGTAAAGAAAGTGGTGGCCAGCGACCCTCAGTTAGAGACAGTAAGTGGTGGCTAGGGTCCCTTACTGTGGTACAGTAAGAGTGGGCAGAGACCCTTAGGGTGGTACAGTAAGTGGCGGCCCAGTGACCCTCAGTGTGGTCCAGAAAGTGCTGTCCAGGGTCCCTCAGTGTGGCACAGTAAGTGGTGGCCAGGGCCTTCAATGTGGTACAGTAAATGGTGGCCAGGGACCCTCAGTGTGGTTCAGTAAGTTGTTGCCATGATCCCTCAGTGAGGTACAGAAAGTGGCGGCCAGGGGCCCTCAGTGTGGCACAGTAATTGTGGCCAGGGGCCCCCTGTGTGGTACAGCAAGTGGTGGCCAGGGGCCCTTAATGTGGTACAGCAAATGTTGGCCAGAGTCCCTCAGTGTGCTAAAGTAAGTGGTGGTCAGGGACCCTCAGTCTGGTACAGTATGTGGTGGCTCGGGACCCTCTGTGTGGTACAGTAAGTGTTTGCCAGAGACCCTCAGTGTGGTACAGTAAGATGTGGCCAGGGACCCCCAGTGTGGTACAGTAAGTGGTGGCCAGGGTCCCTCAATGTGGTGCAGTAAATGGTGGTCAGGGACCCTCAGTCTGGTACAGTATGTGGTGGCCAGGGGCCCGCAGTGTGATACAGTAAGTGCTGGCCAGGGTCCCTCAATGTGGTACAGTAAATGGTGGCCTGAATCCCTCAGTGTGGTACAGAAAGTGGTGGCCAGGGGCCCGCAGTGTGGTACAGTAAGTGGTTGCCAGAGTCCCTCAGAGATGTACAGTACGTGGTTGCGAGTGTGGTACAGTAAGTGGTGGCTAGGGACCCTCCGTGTTGTACAGTAGGAGGTTGCCAGGGTCCCTCAGTTTGATTAAGTAAGTGATGGCCAGGGCCCATCAGTGTGGTACAGTATCTGTGGCCAGGGCCCATCAGTGTGGTACAGTAACTGTGGCCAGGGTCCCTCAGTGTGGTACAATAAGTGATGGCCAAGGTCCCTCAGTGTGGTTCAGTAAGTGGTGGCCAGGGTACATCAGTGTGGTACAGTAAGTAGTGGCCAGGGTCCCTCAGTGTGGTACAGTAAGTGGTGGCCACGGTCCCTCAATGTGGTACAGTAAATGGTGGCCAGAGTCCCTCAGTGTTTCTGTACAGTGTTTACTAGCAGAGGGTATATAGTTACATCATATATATTGTGACGGTAAAGCGTTGGTGTTCGGCTGTTTCAAAAGCTGGGGGCAGGGCCTCGTCACATAACAAAAAAAAAAGAGAATATTGTCCTTTTGTCTGTGGTAAGGTAATGGGAAGACACACAAAACACAAAGTATAAACAATGAAATTTTAATTACTCCAGAAAACAAGATATGAATACAGACAATCTCGTAAAATTCAAAACAAGTCAACAAACAAAACAACATGAATAATTAATGTCCGTGGAAAAGTTACTCTAAGACAAAAATGCAAGTAATATTGATAGAAATAGAAATAAAGTCAGGTGCTGAGAATACTGGCTTCAAGCTGCCACCTCCCTTAGTACACGACAGCCAGGGCTTAGTCTACTATAGAGAGATGTCAACTCCAAGGAGCACAGGGATATTCTGAGGAGACGGCGTGCTGCTGGCCCAGAATTCGACTCATGTGGTGGCGTGAGTGCAGGTGCGGCGACACACCAGCCAATCAGCAACAGGCAGGCGGAGAATGAGTAGTTTGCTGGTTTGACGGCGGGCGGTAGCCGGTGTGTCGAGTTGTGCAAGGTACGCTTTGCTTCCTGGGCAAAACGTTTGGCGATACTGATGGACGTATCTTCAATATAGTATCTTGTACTTGAAAGACGTAAATGTGTAGGGAAGAGCAGGCTCAATCTCTCTTGAAAGAGATTATCGTCACAATATACATTGTATAATTGATATTTTACATGGTCAATCTTGGATTCAAGTCCAATATATCATCAAGTATTCCAGTACTCGTATTGTAATTACAGAGTTCAGCATACCTTAGCCCAGGAGGGCGAAAGTCAGTCAGTATGGGACATTCTACAATATAATGTTCAAGAGAGTGAATGTTTTCTCTTTCACAAAGTTGACACATTGTGTACTCGACATTTGGGTTTTGAGAAAGCTGCCAAATACGTCTATATTCCAGGCGTATTCTGCCCACTATAACATCACAATGCTGGGTTCTTGTTCTATTAGTTTCATATGTGAATGTCTCCTCACGATATCTATCATAATATTTAATGCTACAACTTTCATGTCTTTGTGAATTTGTTAGGTCGGTGGGAATTTCATTAGATATTTGTGTCCCGGGTCCCTCAGTGTCGTACAGAAATTGGCCAGGGTCCTTCAATGTGATACAGCATGTGGTGGCCAGGGACCCTCAGTGTGATAGTGTAAGTGGTGGCCAGGTTCCCTTAGTGTGGTACAGTAAGTGGTGGCCAGGGACCCTAAGTATAGTACAGTAAGTCGTGGCCAGGGACCCTCAGGGGGGTACAGTAAGTGGTGGCCAGGGTCCCTTAGTGTTGTACAGTTAGTGGTGGCCAGGAGTCCCTCCGTGTGGTACAGTAAGTGGTGGCCAGGGTCCCTCAGTGTAGTACACTAAGTGGTGGCCAGGGTCCCTTAGTGGTGTGGTACAGTAAGAGGTGGTCAGCGACCCTCATTGTGGTACAGTAAGTGGTGGCCAAAGCCTATCAGTGTGGTACAGTAGGTGGTGACCTGGGTCCCTCAATGTGGTTCATTAAGTGGCCAGGATCACTCAGTGTGGTAGAGTAAGGGGTGGCCAGGGTCCCTCAGGGGTTCAGAAAGTGGCCAGGATAGCTCAGTGTGGTAGAGTAAGTGGTGGCCTGGGTCCCTCAGTGGGGTACAGTAAGTGGTGGCCAGGGTCCCTCAGTGTGGTACAGTAATTGGTGGCCAGGGGCCCTCAGTGTGGTACAGTACGTGGTGTCCAGGGCCCCTCAGTGTGTTACAGTAAGCGGTGTCCAGGTACCGCCAGTGTGGTACAGTAAGTGGTGGCCAAGGACCCCTCAGTGTGGTACAGTAAGTGGTGGCCAGGGACGCTAAGTGTGGTACAGTAAGTGGAGGCCAGGGACCCTCAGTGTGGTACAGTAAGTGGTGGCCAGGGTCCCTCAGTATGGTACAGTAAGTGGTGGCCAGGGCCCTTCAGTGTGGTACAGTAATTGGTGGGCCAGGTAACCCCGTGTGGTACAGTAAGTGGTGGCCAGGGACCCTCATTGTGGTACAGTAAGTGTGGCCAGAGACACCTCAATGTGGTACAGTAAGTAATAGCTAGGGCCTTTCAGTGTGGGACAGTAAGTGGTGGCCAGGGACCCTCAGTGTGGTACAGTAAGTGGTGGCCAGGGACCTACAGTGTGGTAGAGTAAGTGGTGGCCCGGGACCCTCAGTGTGGTACAGTATGTGGTGGCCAAAGGTCCCTCGGCGTGGTACAGTAATTCACAGCCAGGGACCCTCAGTGTGGTACAGTATGTGGTGGCCAGGGGTCCTTCAGTGTGGTACAGTAGGTGGTGGCTAGGGTACCTTAGTGTGATACAGTAAGTGGTGGCCAGGGACCCTCATTGTGGTACAGTAAGTGGTAGCCAGGGCCTTTCAGTGCGGTACATTAAGTGTTGGCCTGGGACCCTCAGTGTGGTTCAGTAAGTGTCCAGGATCCCTCAGTGTAGTTGAGAAAGTGGCCAGGATCCCTCAGTGTGGTACAATAAGTGGTGGCCAGGGTCCCTCAGTGTGGTAAAGTAAGTGGTGGCCAGGATCCCTCAGTGTGGTACAGTAATTGGTGGCCATGGGCCCTCAGTGTGGAACAGTGCGTGGTGGCCAGGGCCCCTCAGTGTTTTACAGTAAGTGGGGGACAGGTACCCAGAGTGTAGTACAGGAAGTGGTAGCCAGGATCATTCAGTGTGGCCCAGTAAGTGGTGGCCAGGGTCCCTTTGTGTCGAACAGTATGTGGTGGCAAGGTACCGCCATTGTGGTACAGAAAGTGATAGCCAGGGTCCCTCAATGTGGTACAGTGTGTGACGGCCTGGGTCCCTCATTGTGGTACAGTAAGTGGTTGCCAGGGTCCCTTAGTGTGGTACAGGAAGTGGTGGTCAGGGGACCCTCAGTGTGGTACAATAGGTGGTGGCCAGGGACCCTCAGTGTGGTACAGTAAGTTGTGGCCAGGGCTACTCAGTGTGGTACAGTAATTGGTGGCCAGGTACCCTCAGTGTGGTACAGTAAGTGGTTGCCAGGATCCCTCAGTGTGGTACAATAAGTAATGGCCAAAGTTCCTCAGTGTGGTTAGTATGTGGTGGCCAGGTACCCCCAGCGTGGAACAGTTAGTGGAAACCAGGGACATTCAGTGTGTTACAGTAAGTCATGGCCAGGGACCTACAGTGTGGTAGAGTAAGTGGTGGCCAGAGACGCTTAGTGTGGTACATTAAGTGGTGGCCAGGGACGCTCAGTGTGGTACAGCAAGTGGTGGAAGGGCCCCTCAGTGTGGCACAGTAAATGGTGGCCCGAGTCCCTAAGTGTGGTTCAGTAAGTGGTGGCCAGGTCCCCCAGTGTGGTACAGTAAGTGGTGGCCAAGGTCCCTTTGTGTGGTACAGTAAGTGGTGGCCAGGGTTTCTCAGTTTGTTACAGTAAGTGGTGGCCAGGGACCCTCTTTGTGGTACAGTAAGTAGTGGCCCGAGACGCTCATTGTGATGCAATAGGTGATGACCAGGGTCCCACAGTGTGGTTCAGAAAGTGGCCAGGGTCCCTTAGTGTGGTACAGTAAGTGGTAACCAGGGTCTTTCAGTGTGGTACAGTAAGTGGTGGCTAGGGACCATCTGTATGGTAGAGCTAGAGCCTGAGGGGGCCTCGTAGTCTGGTGGATAGCGCGTAGGATTCGTAATTCTGTGGCGCGGGTTCGATTCCCGCACGAGGCAGAAACAAATGGGCAAAGTTTCTTTCACCCTGAATACCCCTGTTACCTAGCAGTAAATAAGTACCTGGGTGTTAGTCAGCTGTCACGGGCTGCTTCCTGGGGGTGGAGGCCTGGTCAAGGACCGGGCCGCGGGGACACTAAAGCCCCGAAATCAACTCAAGATAACCTCAACTCAAGATAGAGTAAGTGGTGGCCAGGGACCTTCAGTGTGGTTAGGTTATCTTGATCTTGAGATCATTTCGGGGCTTTAGTGTCCCCGCGGCCCGGTCCTCGACCATGTCTCCACCACCAGGAAGCAGCCCGTGACAGTTAACTAACACCCAGGTACCAATTTTACTGCTAGGTAACAGGGGCATAGGGTGAAAGAAACTCATTGTCAAGAAACGCCCATTGTTTCTCGCTGGCGCCCGGGATCGAACCCGGGACCACAGGATCACAAATACAGTGTGCTGTCCGCTCGGCCGACCGGCTCCCCAGTACAGTGGTAAAGTAAGTGGTGGCCAGGGTCACTTAGTGTGGTACAGTAAGTGGTGGCCAGGGTCCCTTAGTGTGGTACAGTAAGTGGTGGCCAGGGTCCCTTAGTGTGGTACAGTAAGTGGTGGCCAGGGTCCCTTAGTGTGATAGAGCTAGTGGTGGCCAGGGTCCCTCAGTGTGGTACAGTAAATGGTGGCCAGGGTCCCTCAGTGTGGAACAGTAAGTGGTGGCCAGGGTCCCTCAGTGTGGAACAGTAAGTGGTGGCCAGGGACCCTCCGTGTGGTACGGTAAGTGGTGGCAAGGGTCCCTCAGTGTGGTACAATAAGTGGTGGCCAGGGAGCCTCAGTGTGGTACAGTAAGTGGTGGCCAGGGACCCTCAGTGTGGAACAGTAAGTGGTGGCCCCGGACCCTCAGTGTGGTACAATAAGTGGTGGCCATGGAGCCTCAGTGTGGTACGGTAAGTGGTGGCCAGGGTCCCTCAGTGTGGTACATTAAGTGGTGGCCATAGGCCCTCATTGTGGTATAATAAGTGGAGGCCAGGGTCCCTCCTTGTGGTATAGTAAGTCGTTGCCAGAGTCCCTCAGTGTGGTACAGGAAAAGGTGGTCAAGGACACTCAGTTTGGTACAGTAGGTGGTGGCCAGGGACCCTCAGTGTGGTACAGTAAGTGGAGGCCAAGGACTCTCAGTGTGGTACAGTAAGTGGTGGCCAGGGTCCCTCAGTGTGGTACGGTAAGTGGTGGCCAGGGTCCCTCAGTGTGGTACATTAAGTGGTGGCCAGAGGCCCTCATTGTGATATAATAAGTGGAGGCCAGGGTCCCTCGTTGTGGTATAGTAAGTCTTTGCCAGGGTCCCTCAGTGTGGTACAGGAAGAGGTGGGTCAGGGACACTCAGTGTGGTACAGTAGGTGTTGGCCAGGGACCCTCAGTGTGGTACAGTAAGTGGAGGCCAAGGCTCTCAGTATGGTACAGTAAGTGGTGGCCAGGGTCCCTCAGTGCGGTACAGTAAGTTGTGGCCAGGGCCCCTCAGTGTGGTACAGCAATTGGTGGCCAGGTACCCACAGTGTGGTACAGTAAGTGGAGGCCAGGGACCCTCAGTGTGGTACAGTAAGTTATTGCCAGGGACCTACAGTGTGGTAGAGTAAGTGGTGGCCAGAGACACTCATTGTGGAACAGAAAGTGGTTACCAGAGTACCTCAGTGTGGTACAGTAAGTGGTGGCAAGGGTCGCTCAGTGTGGTTCAGTAAGTGGTGGAAGGGCCCCTCAGTGTGGTACAGTAAGTGGTGGCCCGAGTCGCTAAGTGTGGTTCAGTAAGTGGTGGCCAGGTTCCCCCAGTGTGGTACAGTAAGTTGTGGCCAAGGTCCCTTAGTGTGGTACAGTAAGTGGTGGCCAGGGTTTCTCAGTTTGTTACAGAAAGTGGTGGCCAGGGACCCTCTTTGTGGTACAGTAAGTAGTGGCCCGAGATCCTCATTGTGGTGCAATAGGTGGTGACCAGGGTCCCTCAGTGTGGTTCAGTAAGTGGTAGCAGGGTCCTTGAGTGTGGTTCAGAAAGTGGCCAGGATCCCTTAGTGTGGTGGTTAGGTCCCTCAGTGTGGTACAGTAAGTGGTGGCCAGGGACCATCTGTATGGTAGAGTAAGTGGTGGCCAAGGACCTTCAGTGTGGTACAGTAAGTGGTGGCCAGGGACCCTCAGTGTTGTTCAGTAAGTGGTGGCCAAGGACCTTCAGTGTGGTACAGTAAGTGGTGGCCAGGGACCCTCAGTGTTGTTCAGTAAGTGGTGGCCAAGGGTCCCTTAGTGTGGTACAATAAGTGGGGACAAGGGTCCCTTAGTGTACTATAGCTAGTGGTGTCCAGGGGACCCTCAGTGAGGTACAGTAAGTGGTGGCCAGGGACAGTCAGAGTGATACAGTAAGTCGTGGCCAAGGACCATCAGTATGGTACAGTAAGTGGTGGCCAGGGACCTTCAGTGTGGTACAGTAAGTGGTGGCCAGGGTCCCTTAGTTTGGTACAGCTAATGGTGGCCAGGGGTCCCTCAGTGTGGTACAGTAAGTGGTGGCCAGGGACTCTTAGTGTGGTACAGTAAATGGTGGCCAGGGACTCTCAGTGTGGTACAGTAAGCCGTTGCCAGGGCCTCTCAGTGTGGTACAGTAAATGTTAGCAAGGGTCCCTCATTGTGGTACAGAAAGTGAGGACCAGGGACCCTGAGTTTGGTACAGTAAGTGGTAGCCAGGTACCCTCAGTGTGGTACATTAAGTGGTTGCTAGGGACCTTCAGTGTGGTACAGTAAGTGGTGGCCAGGGTCCCATAGTGTGACAGAGTAATTAGTGGCCAGGGACCCTCATTGTGGTACAGTAATTGGTGGCCAGGGCCTTTCAATGTGGTACAGTAATTGGTGGCCAGGGCCTTTCAATGTGGTACAGTAATTGGTGGCCAGGGCCTTTCAGTGTGCTACAGTAAGTTGTGGCCAGGGCCTCTCAGTGTGGTACAGTATGTGGTGGCCAGGGTCCCTCAGTGTGAAACAGAAAGTGGTTACCAGAGTACCTCAGTGTGGTACAGTAAGTGGTGGCAAGGGTCGCTCAGTGTGGTTCAGTAAGTGTTGGAAGTGCCCCTCAGTGTGGCACAACAAGTGGTGGCCCGAGTCCCTAAGTGTTGTTCAGTAAGTGGTGGCCAGGTTCCCCCAGTGTGGTACAGTAAGTGGTGGCCAAGGTCCCTTAGTGTGGTACAGTAAGTGGTGGCCAGGGTTTCTCAGTTTGTTACAGAAAGTGGTGGCCAGGGACCCTCTTTGTGGTACAGTAAGTAGTGGCCCGAGATCCTCATTGTGGTGCAATAGGTGGTGACCAGGGTCCCTCAGTGTGGTTCAGTAAGTGGTAGCAGGGTCCTTGAGTGTGGTTCAGAAAGTGGCCAGGATCCCTTAGTGTGGTGGTTAGGTCCCTCAGTGTGGTACAGTAAGTGGTGGCCAGGGACCATCTGTATGGTAGAGTAAGTGGTGGCCAAGGACCTTCAGTGTGGTACAGTAAGTGGTGGCCAGGGACCCTCAGTGTTGTTCAGTAAGTGGTGGCCAAGGGTCCCTTAGTGTGGTACAATAAGTGGGGACAAGGGTCCCTTAGTGTAGTATAGCTAGTGGTGTCCAGGGGACTCTCAGTGAGGTACAGTAAGTGGTGGCCAGGGACAGTCAGAGTGATACACTAAGTCGTGGCCAAGGACCATCAGTATGGTACAGTAAGTGGTGGCCAGGGACCTTCAGTGTGGTACAGTAAGTGGTGGCCAGGGTCCCTTAGTTTGGTACAGCTAATGGTGGCCAGGGGTCCCTCAGTGTGGTACAGTAAGTGGTGGCCAGGGACTCTTAGTGTGGTACAGTAAATGGTGGCCAGGGACTCTCAGTGTGGTACAGTAAGCCGTTGCCAGGGCCTCTCAGTGTGGTACAGTAAATGTTAGCAAGGGTCCCTCATTGTGGTACAGAAAGTGGGGACCAGGGACCCTGAGTTTGGTACAGTAAGTGGTAGCCAGGTACCCTCAGTGTGGTACATTAAGTGGTTGCTAGGGACCTTCAGTGTGGTACAGTAAGTGGTGGCCAGGGTCCCATAGTGTGACAGAGTAATTAGTGGCCAGGGACCCTCATTGTGGTACAGTAATTGGTGGCCAGGGCCTTTCAATGTGGTACAGTAATTGGTGGCCAGGGCCTTTCAATGTGGTACAGTAATTGGTGGCCAGGGCCTTTCAGTGTGCTACAGTAAGTTGTGGCCAGGGCCTCTCAGTGTGGTACAGTATGTGGTGGCCAGGGTCCCTCAGTGTGAAACAGAAAGTGGTTACCAGAGTACCTCAGTGTGGTACAGTAAGTGGTGGCAAGGGTCGCTCAGTGTGGTTCAGTAAGTGTTGGAAGTGCCCCTCAGTGTGGCACAATAAGTGGTGGCCCGAGTCCCTAAGTGTTGTTCAGTAAGTGGTGGCCAGGTTCCCCCAGTGTGGTACAGTAAGTGGTGGCCAAGGTCCCTTAGTGTGGTACAGTAAGTGGTGGCCAGGGTTTCTCAGTTCGTTATAGTAAGTGGTGGCCAGGGACCCTCTTTGTGGTACAGTAAGTAGTGGCCTGAGACCCTCATTGTGGTGTAATAGGTGGTGACCAGGGTCCCTCAGTGTGGTTCAGTATGTGGTGGCAGGGTCCCTCAGTGTGGGTCTGAAAGTGGCCAGGGTCCCTTAGTGTGGTGGTTAGGTCCCTCAGTGTGGTACAGTAAGTGGTGACCAGGGTCTTTCAGTGTGGTACAGTAAGTGGTGGCCAGGGACCATCTGTATGGTAGAGTAAGTGGTGGCCTGGGACCTTCAGTGTGGTAAAGTAAGTGGTGGCCAGGGACCCTCAGTGTTGTACAGTAAGTTGTGGCCAGGGTCCCTTAGTGTGGTACAGTAAATTGTGGCCAGGGTCCGTTAGTGTGGTACTGCTAGTGGTGGCCAGAGGACCCTCAGTGTGGTACAGAAAGTTGTGGCCAGGGACCGTCAGTATGGTACAGTAAGTGGTGGCCAGGGACCTTCAGTGTGGTGCAGTAAGTGGTGGCCAGGGTCCCTTAGTTTGGTACAGCTAATGGTGGCCAGGGGTCCCTCAGTGTGGTACAGTAAGTGGTGGCCAGGGACTCTTAGTGTGGTACATTAAATGGTGGCCAGGGGTCACTCAGTATGGTACAGTAAGTGGTTGCCAGGGACCTTCAGTGTGGTATAGTTAGTGGTGGCCAGGGACCTTCAGTGTGGTACAGTAAGTAGTGGCCAGGGTCCCTCAGTTTGGTACAGCTAATGGTGGCCAGGGGTCCCTCAGTGTGGTACAGTAAGTGGTGGCCAGGGACTCTTAGTGTGGTACATTAAATGGTGGCCAGGGACTCTCAGTGTGGTACATTAAGTGGTGGCCAGGGACCCTCAGTGTGATACATTAAATGGTGGCCAGGGACCCTCAGTGTGGTACAGTAAATGGTGGCCAGGGACTCTCAGTGTGGAACAGTAAGTCGTTGCCATGGCGCCCCTAAGTGTGGTACAGTAAATGGTTGCTATAGTCCCTCAGTGTGGTACAGTAAGTGGGGGCCAGGGTCCCATAGTGTGACAGAGTAATTGGTGGCCAGGGACCCTCATTGTGGTACAGTAATTGGTGGCCAGGGCCTTTCAGTGTGGTACAGTAATTGGTGGCCAGGGCCTTTCAGTGTGCTACAGTAAGTTGTCGCCAGGGTCTCTCAGTGTGGTACAGTATTTGGTGGCCAGGGTCCCTCAGTGTGGTACAAAAAGTGGCTCGGGTCCTTCAATGTGGTTCAGTAAGTAGTGGCCAGGGACCCTCAGTGTGGTACAGTAGGTGGTGGCCAGGGTCCCTCAGTGTGGTGAGGGACCTCAGTGTGGTACGTGGATGCCAGGGACCCTCAGTATGGAACAGTAAGTTGTGGCCAGGGACCCTCAGGGTGGTACAATAAGTGTTGGCAAGGGACCCTCAGTGTTGTACAGTAAGTGGTGGCCAGGGACCCTCAGTGTGGTCCATTAAGTGGTTGCTAGGGACCCCTCAGTGTGGTACAGTAATTGGTGGCCAGGGCCTTTCAATGTGGTACAGTAATTGGTGGCCAGGGCCTCTCAGTGTGGTACAGTATGTGGTGGCCAGGGTTCCTCAGTGTGGTACAAAGAGTGGCTTGGGTCCTTCAATGTGGTACAGTAAGTGTTGGCCAGGGATCCTCAGTGTGGTACAGTAGGTGGTTGCCAGGGTCCCTCAGTGTGGTACAGTACGTGGATGCTAGGGACCCTCAGTATGGTACAGTAAGTTGTGGCCAGGGACCCTCAGTGTGGTCCATTAAATGGTTGCTAGGGACCCCTCAGTGTGGTACAGTAAGTGGTGGCCAGGGTCTTATAGTGTGACATAGTAAGTGGTGGCCAGGGACCCTCATTGTGGTACAGTAATTGGTGGCCAGGGCCTTTCAGTGTGGTACAGTAATTGGTGGCTAAGGCCTTTCAGTGTGCTACAGTAAGTTGTCGCCAGGGCCTCTCAGTGTGGTACAGTATTTGGTGGCCAGGGTCCCTCAGTGTGGTACAAAAAGTGGCTCGGGTCCTTCAATGTGGTACAGAAAGTGGTGACCAGGGACCCTCAGTGTGGTACAGTAGGTGGTGGCCAGGGCCCCTCAGTGTGGTACTGTACATAGATGCCAGGGACCCTCAGTATGGAACAGTAGGTTGTGGCCAGGGACCCTCAGGGTGGTACAGTAAGTGTTGGCAAGGGACCCTCAGTGTTGTACAGTAAGTGGTGGCCAGGTACCCTCAGTGTGGTACTGTAAGTGCTGGCCAGGGACCCTCAGTGTGGTTCAGGAAGTGGTGGCCAGGGTGCCTCAGTGTGGTACAGGAAGTGGTGGCCACGGTCCCTCAGTGTGGTACAGTACGTGGTGACCAGGGACTCTCAGTGTGGTATATTATTTGGTGGCCAGGGTCCCTCAGTGTGGTACAGTAAATGGTGGCCTGGGTTCCTTAGTGTGGTACAGTAAATGGTAGCCAGGGACCCTCAGTGCGGTACAGTAAGTGGTGGCCAGGGTCCCTCAGTGTGGAACAGTAAGTGGTGGCCAAGGACCCTCAGTGTGGTACAATAAGTGGTGGCCAGGGTCCCTCAGTGTAGTACAATAAGTGGTGGCCAGGGGTCTTGTAGTGAGTCAGCAACGTCTAAAGTGTAAGTAAAGATATTCATCGCCGAAAAAACATTAGAAAAGTGTGTTTGGTCACAGAGAGTAACTCAAGGAACCGGTTTTTCTAACGTAACCGGAGGGTTACCTCTAGTGTCGTTGACAGTGGATACTTTGGTGTCACGAACTGTTCCTTTTTTTATTATTTATATTTTTACACGCAAACATGCGTATAAATACAATAAAACGAAAACAAAACAAGCAGAACACAATTCACAAATTACATAATCACAAAAGCTGAGAAGTACAAAATTACAAAGACATAAAATACCTTCCAGAAGGACCGACAACAAAAACTCAACAAGAAGCGTAAACAAAATGCAATACAGTACAAAAATTACAACAGTACAATACTCAGTACCCAAATCCGCACCCAACCACCCAACCATCGCAACACACCACAAAACAAGCCTACCGCCCCCGGAAACCACACATGTAGAGGTAACAATACTTAATGAGAATAAGATGAAAGGAAACATAAAAATATAACACATAAACAAAAGGAAATTAACATCGGCAATTCATGATAATGGGAACAAAAGCAGGCATGACCACACAAGCAGCCCGAAGTGCACTCAACCACTCCACAAACAAGCGCACACCGGAACTCAAAGGAACCGGATATATGGAACACGCAAGAACCGGGAAAACAAACCCGGCCCAACCACACACACACACACGCAACCTCCCCCCGCCCACATCCACACACACAAACGGACACAACCCCACAATACATAGCAAACAAAATTAATCACTTGAAAGGAGAACAAACCTCAATGGGAGGGGAATATTTTTCAGGGAACTCAAACACAGGATATTTCTGCTTATAGGCCTCCCATATTAAATACTTCATGTTGGTAGGGGAACGATTCCCCTGCTTCAGGAGGGGAGAGGGGGGCGCATAAACTCAGTAATCACTAAATCAGGTGAAACGGCCGCTCCCGGAGCTGGTCGACAGAAGTCGCATAGCGAGGTAGGGGCTGGCGAACTACCTCCGCCTTGGAAGCAGAAGATACCGAAGAAGCGTACGTAGATCACCGAGACGGCCCCGCCGCCGGATGCACAGAAGGCGAAGGGTGCCGAGACGGTAACAAAACTCCCGACACATCAGGAGATGCAGAAGAGACTGCCGGAGACGGAAGAGGCGGTAAAACTGCAGCCGATGAAACAGGGACCCTGGCTAGGGGCACGGAACCCCCAGTGCGAGCAGCCTTTTTCAACACCACCACCAGGTCACCACGCTCACTATGAACCTCATCAGGGAACTCTACCCCACACGAAGAACCGAAACCATCCGACGCAGGCGACGCACCTGAAGCAAGATCCACAGGCACCACACCAGAAGTGAAGTCCGAGACACTGTCACCCTCAGCCGCAGGCACATGTACTTCCCCCATCACCATAGAATGTGACGCCACCGGAACCACCCCGCCATCGCCGGAAGATCCAGAGTCGTCAAAATCTTCCACATCAGCCCAGGCCGAAGAAGAACGCCGGGAACGCTTGGGCTCTGGCCACACATCATCAGATTCGGAGGCCGACACAGAGACAAGGGCATCACAAGCTGGGCGAACCGACACTCTCCGCAAGACGGCAGCATCCTCAAACACATGGGGTACCAGGCCGAGCACAGAAGGAGGCCCTGTATTCACCCTAGCACCCAGCACAGCTGATACACAAGGCGAGGACGCAGGGACTTGAACAGTGTTAGAGAAGACGAAGATGACGTAAGAGATCCACCGGAAGACCCACGGGACCATCAGAGACACCAACAGGAGCAAGCAGGCTGACCATCCGAAGGCACCACAACCACTGAAAGAGGGGCCACCAAAGCTGGAGATGCGTCGGGCGCCACAGGGGGAGGGCCCCCAGCAGCCAACGGGACTGCCACATCCCCACCCACCGAATCCTCTTCCACAGGGAATGGTAGAAAATCCTCCTCACGGAAGAGGTTCACGGGGACGATGGCAGCCTCAGAACACCCGGCAGCCTGATGCCATAGCACGCCACAACAAAAACATGTCTTCGGTTGTCAAGAATTTTAAACACGAACATAATATTCGAGGAGCCGGACAGAGGACGGAATGTCCGCCCTCAGGCACATCCCCAGGGTCTGAATGTTCGTTCGCAAACCCTGGAACTTCCTGGAGGAAAGCTTGTGCAGTCACACACTGACGACAGCTCCAAACCTCCCGAAGTAACGCCACAGGAGGTCCTCAGGAAACTCCAAGGGTGCTCCATGAACAATAACGTACGTTAATGCACAACTCTGATCAGAAATCTCCACAGTGCCGGCCCCACCCGGCAGGGGCAAGGATCGCCCCTCGAAGCATTGCGACGGTACTCGGCGTCCACCACAAATTAAACAATCACTCCATGTGCGGTAACCAGTTCAATACCATAAATCACAACTACGGGGACACGGAGCATGTAAAACATTACAAGTTCTACCTCAGGATACCCAACACTGCCAGAAAATTCAAGGCCTACAGAGTGCACACACACAACAGGGGGAAGAGGTCCCCCCATCACGGAGCATCATCGATGAACACCCAAGCAACACTTGATGACAGCAGGGAGGGCAGAGACCCCCAAGCCCCCTGTCGACCAAAGCGGCAAGCCACCACCAACTGCTGGAGAGGTCAGGCGACACGTCCTCACCCCACAGTGGCTTGCGGTCCAATCCCTGCGAACTGTAACTAGTGGGTGGTTGTGGTCAGGAACTGTAACTTGTGGGTGGTGGTGGGGAACTGTAACTAGTGGGTGGTGGTAATGAACTGTAACTAGTGGGTGGTGGTGGGGAACTGTAACTAGTGGGTGGTTGTGGTCAGGAACTGTAACTAGTGGGTGGTGGTGGGGAACTGTAACTAGTGGGTGGTGGTGGTGAACTGTAACTAGTGGGTGGTGGTGGGAAACTGTAACTAGTGGGTGGTGGTGGGGAACTGTAACTAGTGGGTGGTGGTTGTGAACTGTAACTAGTGGGTGGTGTTGAGGATCTGTAACTAGTGGGTGGTGATGAAATGTATCTAGTGGGTGGTGGTGATGGGGCACTGTATCTAGTGGGTGGTGGGGGTGGGGCACTGTAACTAGTGGTTGTTGGTGGTTGTGAACTGTAACTAGTGGGTGGTGGTGGTGGTAGGGAACTGTAACTAGTGGGTCGTGGTGGTGGTGAACTGTAACTAGTGGGTGGTAGTGGTGGGGCACTGTAACTAGTGGGTGGTTGTGGTGTACTGTAACTAGTGGGTGGTGGTGTTGGGGAACTGTAACTAGTGGGGTGGAAGTGGTGGGGCACTGTAACTAGTGGGTGGTGGTGGTTGTAAACTGTAACATATGGGTGGTGGTGTTGGGAACTGTAACTAGTGGGTGGTGGTGGTTGTAAACTGTAACATGTGGGTGGTGGTGGTGGTGAACTGTAATTTGTGGGAGGTGGTGGTTGTGAACTGTAACTAATGGGTGGTAGTGGTGAACTGTAACTAGTGGGTGGTAGTGGTGGGGCACTGTAACTAGTGGGAGGTGGTAGTGAACTGTAACTAACACCC
This sequence comes from Procambarus clarkii, assembly GCF_040958095.1. NCBI lineage: Eukaryota > Metazoa > Arthropoda > Malacostraca > Decapoda > Cambaridae > Procambarus > Procambarus clarkii. Next base: position 13,785,983 of record NC_091170.1, read on the forward strand.
CTGATGGAGTATTTGAATTTAATGTGATGCCATTTGGACTAGGAAATGCCCCAGCAACTTTTCAAAAGTTGATGAGTTCCTTGCTAAAAGATGTGCCAGATTGTAAAGCATACTTAGATGATATTGTGAATTTTAGTAAGTGTTGGAAAGACCACATGTCCAGTTTGTGATTTTTTTTTCAATGTTACGACATGCTAATCTAACTGTAAATGTAAAGAAATGTAGCTGGGCTAAGGGAACAATAGTTTATTTAGGTCATGAGGTCTGACAAGGTGAGATAGTCCCGTTGCAAGACAAGATCCAGGCAATTGTGGATTACCCAGTACTAACGAGCAAGAAATCTGTGGAGAGGTTTATTGGGATGTTTGCATATAATAGAAAATGTTGTAAGAATTTTCCATTGTGGATGCACCTATAACAAATCCTACTAGAAAGCTGGTAAAGTTCAAGTGGACGCAGGAGTGTCAAAACTCTTTTCAGAAATTGAAAAAAATTCTCTCAACGTCCCCTGTATTAGCCAGTCCACAATTTGATAAGCCCTTTATAATGCACGTAGACGCTTCGGATCTAGGAGCAGGTGCGGTTCTTTTCCAGGTAGGAGCAGATGGTTTAGAGCACCCTGTATACTTTTTTTCTCGTAAATTTGATAAGGCACAAACTAACTATTCTGTGGTAGGGAAGCAAGCTCTTTGTTTGATTTTGGTGATTAAGTAAGTAAGTAATTATCAAAAGAAGGCACCAAACCGGGAAGGCTATGTAGCACCATCAAATGCGCAAAATAATCAGAGGGCGCTAAATATCACCAAGGATCCCAATACGAGAACAAAAACCCATAAGGCGAACGATATCAAAAGTATCCGAGTCACCAAGAATTCTATTGAGGGACAGGTGACCGCGAGGGGCGGTCGGAAAGCAAGACACACGCTCGTCCTGGAAGTCAAGACATTCAAGGACATGCACGACCGTAAGAGGGACAATGCAACTAGGACAATAAGGAGCAGGGCGGCGCTCCATCAAGTGACCATGGGTTAAGCGAGTATGGCCAATACGCAACCTCGCCAGAGCTGTTTCCCACCGCCGGTTACGGTGGAAGGAGGACGGCCACGAGGAAACACAACATTTAAGAGTACATAGCTTGTTACCAGTAACAGACAACCAAGAAGCCTGCCAACGGGTATGGACTGAGGAATGGATAACCGGGTAAAAGTCAGAATACGAAATGCCTTTACGAGAGATGGGACAAGAGCGGACAGCTTCCTTGGCGGCAGCATCCGCACGCTCATTTAAAGACACACCAATATGGCTGGGAACCCAACAAAATTCAACCGGCTTAAATTTACTGTGAACAAGAAACAGCCAATGCTGGATCTCGACAACTACTGGATGAACCGAATTAGAGTACCCGAGAGCCATGAGGGCACTACGAGAGTCAACAACAACTACAAAGGAAGACTGACAACGAGAAAGCAGGAGACGAAGAGCATAGAGAATAGCATAAAGTTCCGCTGTAAAGATGCTAGTCTCCGGAGGTAAGCTACACATATAAGTGCGATCAGGAAAAACAACAGAGTAGCCAACACCGTCCGCTGACTTATACCCATCGGTGAAGACAGAAACGGAGAGGGAGTGAGAAGAAAAGTGCTCACGGAAAAGGCGTTTTAGAACCGTAGGAGGGGGTAAAAGCTTTAGTGATACGGGTCAAGGAAGTACAAAACCGCAGAAGAGGGACTCTCCATGGGGGCAAAGAAGGAACGACACGAGGAGAAACATTAGAAATACGAACGTAAAGAGAATCCTGGAGGCGAGATAACGGGACAGAAAGAGGGAGGTGGTGAAGAGGAACAGGAACCGCAGGAGGGGTAAAAGTTAAAGCACGACAGAGGCGAGAGGAAGGATGTTGTAAGGACCGCGCAAGATAGCGAAGACAGTAGCGATCACGGCGGTCCTGGAGAGACAGGAAGCCAGTGTCAACATACAAGCTAAGGACGGGAGTCGAACGAAAGGCACCAGAACTGAGGCGCAACCCAGTATGGTGCAAAGCATCAAGACGGTGAAGAGTAGAAGGAGAAGCAGACGAGTAAGCAGGGCAACCATAATCGAGCTTAGACAGGACGAGAGAGGAATGTAAAGCAAGGAGAGTGCGCCTATCTGCCCCCCAAGAAGTATGGGACAAGACCCGAAGGAGGGTAAGGGCCTTAGAGCACTCAACACGGAGGTAAGAGATATGGGGAGACCAAGACAAACGAGTGTCAAGAAATAACCCCAAAAGCTTCGCGGAATCTTTGTACTCAAGGGGATGACCATAAAGTGACAAAGAGGGACGAAGAACAACCCGTTTCCGCGTAAAAGTCATGGCACAAGTCTTAGAAGTAGAGAACTTGAAGCCATGATCGGTGGCCCAAGACGACACGGCATCAATTGCAAGTTGAAGCTGGCGTTGAAGGAGAGGCGAATCATCACCCTGACAGCAAAGGGTAAGATCATCGACATAGAGAGCGGAGAAGACACCAGAAGGAAGAGAGGAAAGAAGACCATTGAGGGCAACCAGAAAAAGAGTAGTGCTCAGAACACTACCCTGGGGCACACCTTCGTATTGCCGAAAAGAGGCAGAGAGAGCGGTACCAAGGCGCACCCGAAAGGAACGACGGGAGAGGAAGCTGCGGAGAAAGAGAGGGAGATGACCACGAAGGCCAAAAGACAGAAGTTGAGATAGAATATGATATCGCCAAGTGGTGTCGTAAGCCTTTTCCAGGTCAAAAAGGACGGCAACAACGGAGGTCTTCGCTGCAAAAGCAGTACGAATATAGACCTCCAAGTTCACCAGGACATCTGTCGTGCTGCGGCACTTGCGGAAATCAAATTGAGAAGGGGAGAGGAGGTGATGGTGTTCCAGGAACCACATCAGACGAACGTTAACCATACGTTCAAAGAGTTTGCAGACACAACTTGTGAGAGCAATAGGGCGAAAGTCCTTAGGGGAAGTACCCAGAGACACATGCAGGCGATGAGTCACAATAACGTGGCTGAAGTATGTTGACCAGACCACACACTAGAAGTTGAAGGGGCGACGACGTTTCGGTCCGTCCTGGACCATTCTCAATTCGATTGAGAATGTCCAGAGACCCCGGTTTGCAAACAGGGAGGACAACGGCATCGAGCCTGTCCTCAGGGACTGACGACAACTCCCAGATCCGAGTATACAGACTCAGTAAATACTGAGACGTGCACGGAGGGAGATGGCAAAGCATCTCATAATGAATACCATCGGAGCCCGCAACCGTAGAACCGCAGAGGGCCAGGGCAGAACGAAGTTCAGAGAGAGAGAAGGGATCATTATAGGGAAGTTGAAGACGAGTGCAGAAATCTAAAGGACGAGACTCAAGGACAGGTTTACGAAGAAGAAAAGATTGGGGAAGATGAAGACCAGAGCTAACAGAAGAAAAGTGGGAACCCAGTACGGAAGCGACCTGCAACGGGTCCGCCACAAGAGTATCATGGAGGTGAAGGACCGGTGAAACATCGGGAACGAACTTACCCGCTATCTTGCGGATACGCTTCCAGATCTGGGCCAGAGGAGTTTCGGACGTAATTGTTGAGACATAAGATGCCCAACATTCACGTTTAACCGTACAGATGGCCCTATGGGCCACCGCACTCGCTTTCCGAAAGAAAAGAAAAGAATCGGTCGTCTGCCTACGGCAGTGCATCTTCGAGGCTGCACGCTTACAGCGGACAGCCCGAGCACAGTCCGCATTCCACCAGGGAACGCACTTTCGTGGACCCCGAGAGGAAGAGCGAGGGATAGAGCGGAGGGCAGCTTTGAAGACAGTGTCATGAAAAAGGAGGAGAGCGCGAGAGAGAGGCAGAAGGGAGAGGTCAGAGAGAGTAGCACTGAGGGTAAATAGGGTCCAATCCGCCTTAGCAAACTGCCACCTAGGGAAAGAGAGGGAAGGGCGAAAAGAGAAAAAGGAAACAAGGATTGGGAAATGATCACTTCCATGGAGGTCATCAAGAACCTGCCACGTGAAATCTAAGTAAAGAGAAGAAGAGCAGAGAGAAAGATTAAGACAAGAAAGGGTGCAAGTCCGAGAGTCCAAATGAGTGGGCTCACCAGAATTCAGAGGAGACAGAGAAGAAGAGAGGAGAAACGGCTCAAGAAGGCGACCCCGGGTATTCGTCAGAACGTCACCCCAAAGAGAATGACGACAATTGAAGTCACCCAGCAGGAGCACAGGCTCCGGCAAGGAGTCTAGGAGGTGTTTCAAATCAGGAAGAGAAAGCGGGACACTCGGGGAGAGATAAATGGAACAAACTGTGTACCATTTCCCCACAAAGATACGAGCAGCAGAACAATGGAGAGGCAAAGGAAAAAGTAAAGGAACAAAGGGAACATCAGCACGAATCAAAAGAGCAGAAGAATTAGAAGTCCCAGCAACGGCTGGGGGGGGGGGGAGAGAAAGGAATAGCCACGAAAACGACCAGGACGAGCACCAAGCATCGGCTCCTGGAGACAGACACAAAAGGGCGAAAACCGCGAAATCAGAAGTTGGAGTTCGAGGAAATTGACGTAATAACCTCGAACGTTCCATTGAAGAATGGACAACGACGAGAAGAGAAAGGACAAAAACAAAGAACAAGGAAGAAACAAAGGCGAAAGAGCAACAGAGCACGTTAAAAACATCAGGGTCGGGATCAGGATCAGCAAAGTCAGGGTTAGGGGGCATGGGTAAACTGAGCAAAGACGGAGGGAAGGAAACGGGAGAACAGATCAGAGGTGGGCGGGCGGTGTCCGGAGGAGGAGGAGGAGGAGGAGGAAGAGGAGCAGTCAAGGACAGCAGCAGGAAGAGGGGGGGTAGAAAGAGGGGAGTGTACCTCAGCAAGGGCAGCAACCGAGAGGGAAGCGGGGACTAAAGAAACCTCCATAGCAGGAACAGGGGGCGCAACCACCGAAATGGGAGGGGAAGGAGCGAGAGAGGCAGAAGTAGGGGCCGAGGAAGAAAGCGAAACCTTACCCGCCGGGGAGGAGGAAGGAGAGGAGCCAGGTTTACGCTTCTGACTTAAAGAGACAGGTGCCCCAGCAACCACGTACTGGGCAATGGATTCTAGCGTCTCAACAGGAGAAGCTGAACGAGAGCACACATGACGGCCGTTTGGAGAGCGATGGACATCAGCCCGCACCGACAAGCGGCGGTGAGAGTCAAGAGACGGATGGGAAGGAGGAACGGAGGGAGACGAGGAAGAAGACACAGGAGACACGACAGACCGGGTAGAAAGAAGGGGAACCCCAGACAGAGGACCAGGAGGTGGATCCTTCGGGAGAGAACCCAAAGGAACAGAGGAGGGGGCAGTGGGCGTATCAGAGTCCAAGGCCCGGAAACGGTTGTGAGTCTGAGGAAGGCGGGAAGGACGAAGAGAGGAAGAGCGCAACACACGAGCATAAGAGATATTAGCATAAGGCGGGAGCCGGCGAACCCGGCGTCTCGCCTCAGGAAAAGATAAACGCTCCCGGTGCTTCAAGTTGAGGACGGCTGCCTCAAGCTTGTAATGGACACACGCACGGGAGAGGTAGGATGGGCCTCACCGCAGTTGAGGCAACGAGCCTGGGGAGAAGTGCACTCGACTTAGAGTGACCTTCGCTACCACACAAAGGACAGAGAGAGACAGTCCCGGAGCAGCGGAGGGCACCATGCCCAAACCTCCAGCACGTGTTACAGAGCCGAGGAGAAGGAATGTACTCCTGGACAGAGCACCTGGCACCAGCAAGAATGACAGAGGGTGGAAGGGTCCTACCATCAAAGGTAATCTTCACAACCCGGAGGGGTTGACGGCGACTACCACGAGGGGGACGAGTAAATGTGTCCACCTGGAAAAATAGAATGGCCCTGGGCAGCAAGGATATGTCGAATATCGTCGTGGCAGTCGTGCAGGTCCCGAACACCGGTCGCAACATGGGGCGGGAGCAGAATAGTGCCAACACTGGCATTCAACTGAGCGTTCTTCGAGACCCAAACAGGGATCTCGCCAAGGCAGAATAAGGCAGCCAAGCGGGAAGCAGCATCCTGAGAAGGAGCAGCAACGACACGTGTACCGAGACGAGTGGGGTTGAAAGTAATGGAGGCATCCACGGAATCAACAAGATGTCGATGGAGGGAGAAATCGTGAGGAGGCGCAGAATCAAGATGGAGGAGATCAAAATATTTGGCCCACGAAGCGGGACCAAACAAGGCTTGATAGGTAGCAGAACTGGAGGGAATCGAGCGAGGGCGGCCGTGACGAGGACGGCGGTGAGAACCCCCAGAGAGAGAGGGGTTAAAAGGCGCAGTAATTACAACTAGAGAAGGAGCCGCGCCAGGGGACGAGAAAGTCACCACTGGGGGCTTGGGGTTCGACCCAACCACAGAGGAGGGAGGGGAGCCAGGGGAAGGAGTCAGAGAGGCCAAAGGAGGAGCAAGGTCGGGGCCCAATGCAGCGGAGGCTACAGAGCCCGGTCTTCCAACACGGACTGACTCGGGGGCTTGGTCGCCCACCCCACGAGCCTGAGAAGGTAAATCAGAAACAGCCGAAACAGGGGTCATCATCATTACGAAAAGAAAAATTCATTCACGAATGTGCCCCCACACCCACCATGGAGCCACAATTAGAGGCAGGACACCCAACAAGAAGCTATCGCCGATCTTGCCGGGGCCTCCTAGGGGTGCGTTGTGAGTATACGCCCCACAAACGCCACCTTAAGAAACCGACAGTCCATCGAGATCGGGTTCAGTGACGAAAGGGGGATTGACAATAAAAGGTTCCCCTCGCTCTCGACGTCGGGTACTACAGTTCTATGGGTGCAAGAGTATGCGCCTCAAGCACCTGGGTGTCAAAATAGAAGAAGTCCAAGGGAAGAACCAGAACAAGCAAAAGGTCGGCAGGAAATGGCAAGCAGATAGGAGAAGAGGGGGGAGAAAAACAAAACAGAAGGAAAAGGAAAAGGTGCCCAGCAGAATTGGAGAGGACGGCAGCAGGAGCACAAGGCTAGAAAAGGACAGAGGACTGTCCCAAGGAGCATCACACTCCGGCAGCCGCCCACTAAGCCCCCACACGGCAACAACGAGCTGAGCGGGGAGGGGGTTTTGGCGATTAAGAAGTTTGAAACATACCTGTCAGGTAATCAAGTTGTCATATACACAGATCATAATCCCCTGACATTTATTAACTCCATGAAGTGTAAGAACCAAAGAATTCATAGGTGGTCTCTGATTTTACAAGAGTTCAACATGATAATTAGACATATCCCTGGAAGGCAAAATGTAATTGCTGATGCCTTATCCAGGGAATTCCCCATTGCAGTGCCTTAATGTGAATTGTTCTATACCTGAGGATGCTTACCTTTTGGTTATTTTCATATGTGTCATTTAATGGATTGTTATACATTGATTTTGTGTTGTTGGAGTACTCAAAGCAATACTTTCATACAGTCAAAAAATAAAATCAACCTTCAGTTAATTTCATTTTTTCTTAAGGACCAGGAGGAATGTTACGAATCTGTGTTTGATTCTAACATTCATCATGCTAAATATGTATGTCCATTATTTCTTTTCCCCGTTAAGTAAATATAACATGGTATCCAGTTGTGTTCCATTATAATTATGTTTTGTTTAATTGTAGCATGCTGTAGTGTGCCTGTATTGAATATTGTGTTAGGCTATTTGTATGTTCATTCCTGTTGGGGAAGTCGTTGGCGGCTCGCTGGGGGAATGACCATATTTGGGATTGCTCCAGTGGCGGGCCGTGTATTCAAGCTAGCATCAGTGTTTCACCATTAAAATTATTCCTATTACTGATTGTACTTAAATTATTTTACATCTTACCAGTGTTATATACACATAGGTTTAATTATAATTATGTTCTTAAGTACTACTCTCTGATAGCAGAGTATCAGGAGATTTCATGTAGGTGTTTGATCATGTGGTAGACGCCATGCCGTGCATGCCGTTGGAACGCCAGTCGCGTGGGTAAGGCTGGCGGGTGGAGACATGTGATAAGCTAAGTGTGAGGAAGTTTGTTTTAATGCTTAGTTTACAAAGTTGATTTCCTGGTTACACTATTATGTGCTTACCCATCTATTCATTTATGTCGTAAAGAAATGATCTGTGTTTATATAATGATATTGTAAGATTAATTACTGGTGTATTAATATTTCTGGCTACCTGCATTTTTCCATTTAATGTTCTTTGTTACCATTACCTTAAGTATATTGCTTTGTTAAGTAAGCAGTTGCATTTATTTCACCCCTTTACTACTATTGAGGCAAGGCCGTATGATATTATATGTTTACCAATTGCAACAGAGGAACCATACCCTGAGGTTAAGGGCCGTAACATGGGGTTCTGTAACTAGTGGGTGGTGGTGGTGGGGAACTGTAACTAGTGGGTGGGATGGTGGTGGGGAAATGTAACTAGAAGGTGGTGGTAGGGATCTGTAACTAGTGGGTGGTGGTGGTGTTGAACTGTAACTACTGGGTGGTGGTGGTGGTAGGGAACTGTAACTAGTGGGTGGTGGTGGTGGAGAACTGTAACTATTTGTGGTAGTGGTGGGGCACTGTAACGACTGGGAGGTGGTGATGAACTGTAACTAGTGGGAGGTGGTGTTGGTGAACTGTAACTAGTCAGTGGTTGTGGTGGTGAACTGTAACTAGTGGGAGGTAGTGGTGGGGCACTGTAACTAGTGGGTGGCGGTGGCGGGGAACTGTAACTAGTGGGTGGAGGTAGGGCACTGTAACTAGTGGTTGGTTATAGTGGTGAACTTTAACTAGTGGGTGGTTATCTTGATATGATTTTCGGGTCTTTTTTAGTGTCCCCGTGGCCCGGTCCTCGACCAGGCCTCCACCCCTAGGAAGAGACCCGTGATAGCTGACTAACACCCAGGTACCTATTTTACTGCTAGGTAACAAGGGCATAGGGTGAAAGAAACTCTGCTCATTGTTTCTCGCCGGCGCCTGGGATCGAACCCAGGACCACAGGAACACAAGCCCGCGTGCTCTCTGCTCGGCCGACCACCACCGGTGGTGGTGGTGGTGGTTAGGAACTGTAACTAGTGGGAGGTCGTGGTGGGGCACTGTAACTAGTGGGTGGTGGTCGTGAACTGTAACTAGTGGGTGGAGGTAGGGCACTGTAACTAGTGGTTGGTTTTGGTTGTGAACAGTAACTAGTAGGTGGTGGTGGTCGGGAACTGCAACTAGTGGTTGGTGGTGGTGGGGCACTGTAACTAGTGGGTGGTGTTTGTGGTGAACTGTAACTAGTGGGTGGTGGTGGGGTTCTGTAGCTACTGGGTGGTGGTGGTGAACTGTAACTAGTGGGTGATAGTGGTGGGGCACTGTAACTAGTGGGTGGTGGTGGTGAACTGTTACTAGTTGGTGGTGGTGAGGATCTGTAACTAGTGGGTGGTAGTAGGGTACTATAACTAGTGGATGGTGGTGGTGGAAAACTGTAACAATTTGGTGGTATTGGCGAACTGTAACTAGTGGGTGGTGGTGGTGAACTATAAGTAGTGGGTAGTGGTGGTGGTGAACTGTAACTAGTGGTTGGTGGTTGTGAACTGTAACTAGTGGTTAGTGGTGGTGAACTGTAATTAGTGGGTGGTGGAGGAAAACTGTAACTAGTGGTTGGTGGTGTTGGTGAACTGTACCTATTGGGTGGTGGTGTTAAAGAAGTGTAACTAGTGGGTGGTGTTGGGGAACTGTAACTAGTGAGTGGTAGTAGTGGGGTACTGTAACCTGTGGATGGCGGTGGTGGTGAACTGTAACTAGTGGGAAGAAGTGGTGGTGGGGTACTGTAACTAGTTGTAGGTGGTGGTGGTGAACTGTGATTAGTAGGTGGTAGTGGTTAGGCACTGTAACTAGTGGGTGGTGGTGGTAGTGAACTGTAACTAGTTAGTGGTGGTGGTGGTGGGGCACTGTAACTAGTAGATAGTAGAGGAGGGGAGTTGAAACTAGTGGGGGGTGGTGGATGGTGAACTGTAACTAGTTGTTGGTGGTGGTGAACTGCAACTAGAGGGTGGTGGAAGGGAACTGTAACTAGTGGGTGGTGGTGGTGGGGAAATGTAACTAGTGGGTGGTGGTGGTGGTGAACTGTAACTAGTGGGTAGTGGTGGTGGAAAACTGTAACTAGTGGGTGGTGGTGGGGAATTGTAACTAGTGGGTAGTGGTGAACTTTTATTAGTGGGTGGTGGTGGGGAACTGTAACTAGTGGCTGGTGGTGGTGGTGCACTGTAACTAGTGGGTGGTGGTGGTGAACTGTAACTAGTGCGTGGTAGTGGTGGGGAACTGTAATTAGTGGGTGGTGATGGAGGTGAGGAACTGTAACTATTGGGTTGTGGTGGGAAACTGTAACTAGTGGGTGTTGGTGGTGAACTGTAGCTAGTGGTTGGTGATGGTGGGGCATTGTAACTTGTGGATGGTGGTGGTGGTGAACTGTAACTAGTGGGTGGTAGTGGTGGGACACTGTAACTAGTGAATGGAGGTGGGGAACTGTAACTAGTAGGTAATGGTGGTGGGAAACTGTAACTAGTTGGTGGTGAACTGTAACTAGTGGGTGGTAGTGGTGACGCACTGTAACTAATTGGTGACGGTGGTGAACTGCTACTAGTGGGTAGTAGTGATGGGGAACTGTAACTAGTGGGTGGTGGTGGGGCACTTTAACTAGTGGTTGGTTATGACGGTGAACTGTAACTAGTGGGTTGTGGTGGTGGTCAGGAACAGTAACTAGTGGGTGAGGGTGGTACGGCACTGTAACTAGCGGGTGGTGGTGAACTGTAACTAGTGGGTAGTGGTGGTGGGGAACTGTAACTAGTGGTTCGTGGGGGTGAACTGTAACTAGTGGGTGGTGGTGGTGGTGGTTGGGAATTGTAACTAGTGGGTGGTGGTGGGGAAATGTAACTAGTGGGTGGTGGGGAACTGTAACTAGTGAGCGGTAGTGGTGAACTGTAACTGGGAGGTTCTGATGGCGATGAACTGTAACTAGTGGATGGTGGTGGTAAACTGTAACTAGTAGGTGATGGTGGTGAACTGTAGCTAGTGGTTGGTGGTGGTGGATCACTGTAACTAGTGGATGGTGGAGGTGGTGAACTGTAACTAGTGGGTGGTAGTGGTGGGGAACTGTAACTAGTGGGTTGTGGTGGTGAACTGTAAATAGTGGGTGGTGATGGTGGTGAACTGTAACTAGTGGTTCGTAGGGGTGAACTGTAGCTAGTGGTTAGTTGTGGTGAATTGCAACTAGCGGGTGGTGGTGGATGTGGGGAACTGTAACTATTGGGTGGTGGTGAAGGGGATCTGTAACTAGTTGGTGGTGGTGAACTGTAACTAGTGGGTGGTGCTGGTGGTGGGGAACTGTAACTATTGGGTGGTGGTGGTGGGGATCTGTAACTAGTTGGTGGTGGTGAACTGTAACTAGTGGGTGGTGCTGGTGGTGGGGAACTGTAACTATTGGGTGGTGGTGGTGGGGATCTGTAACTAGTTGGTGGTCGTGAACTGTAACTAGTGGGTGGTAGTGGTGGCACATTGTAACTAGTGGGACACGGTGGTGAACTGTAACTAGTAGGTGGTGGTGATGTGGAACTGTATCTAGTGGGTGATGGTGAACTGTAACTAGTGGGTGGTGGTGAACTGTTAATAGTGGGTGGTAGTGGTGGTGGACTGTAATTAGTGGGCAGTGGTGGTGGTGAACTGTAACTAGTGAATAGTGGTGGTAGAGGGAACTGTAACTAGTGGGTGGAGGTGGTGAACTGTAACTGGTGGGTGGTGTTCAACTGTAATTAGTGGGTGGTAGTTGTTACGGCCCTATTGGGTCGCAACTGGGTTCTTCTCTGATGTTATTAGAGTTTGGGTATCCGGCCCCAAGTTAGTAGTGGCTTTCAAGGGGTGTGTTCCGTAACGCAAGTAAATTAAAGGGGAAGGGATACAAATGCACTAATTTAAATATATTATTTCCCCACCACCATAAATAAATAGCAATCAGTCACACGGGGTTATAAATACACTCTAATGTACAGAATTGCCTTCCTCTGAAGACCTAGGATGCTCCACGGTGCTCACGATGAGTAGCCCTGGTTCTCTTCTTTGGCCCACGAAGAATCCTCTGATTCTCTCGGCAAATCTACCCTGGCCACAGGCCAGCCAAATCACAGTCCCACTGGGTGCACCGTCGTGGATGCCTTCAACCACAAATCCAGCCTGTAGCTGGCAGGTTCCGATCAGTCCCGCTGAGTAGGCCACTCCACGATCGATACTAGGGTGTCGAGCCCTAGGCAGGAGCCTCGTGTGATTCCACAGATCACTCTCCTCACCACAGTGGCCAGTCTCTCCCACCAGCCAGCCCCCAGATAAGACGATTCCTGGTACTGCCACGTCACAGGCAGCCTAACACACTCAACAGTGTTCGTCCGGGGGTCACTCACAGCTTCTGCAGCAAACACGTGGAGAGACTATGGCTGCCTTGGGTAGACTGCCCCACCATCCAATACAGCAGTCCCAGGTCGACTCTGTAATCAGACACGTCATCAGTACTAGGGACACCCTAGGGCACCTCACTTACAGGCTTAGACACAAACGCCCACCTATCCACTCCATAGATGGCGTTGCTGTCTAAGCGTCACCTCACCAGAGGTCAGCAGCGGCTACGATACGAGCTGATCAAGACGGGAAACCAGCTCCTGTGGCCGGTATATCCTGTCCTCACTAGATGGCGCTGTCCATTTGGAGGGGGTTTCGGGAGCTGACCCACAGATGGCGTGGTCGTCACAGCTCCGTGCTACGATGCTGGGCTCGGGTCCGTAACACCTCCCCACCAAAAAGAATTTGGTTTGGGTTTCTGAAAGAAAAAAAACAAACCAAATTAGTACGTGGATACAACTCCAAACGGACTCACGTACACTAAGAACTGGAATGGTGAGGATGTCTTGTCCACAGAACTGTCCTAATGGGAAACACAAAGGAAACTTGCCGATGGAAGGCAATGACCTGCCTGATGTGATTTCCCACACCTTCACTGAGATGTCAAGCAGGGGCATAATCTCACGTGCTTCGAGTAAGGATCGGTATACACGCGATCTGGGGTCAATCGACACTTCCCTGTGTCGTGGCACCGATGATGGCTGGTCACAGACGGCATTTCTGGTACCGTTCCGGTAGTCCTTCAGGGAGACGGGAACCTGGAATACAGGGGTCTGATAGTTTAGAGTGACAGCGATAGTTAAATCAGTACTCATAGCATACTCCTTTACTAGGGCAACACCTAGTCCCAACAGAGCTGTTCGTACATCGAAGATGGTGTTCGCTCTACCCCCATCAGGTCGACCAACGTTCCGTATAACGCTGATTCCCGGCTCAGCAAACCCACGGGGGGTGTCGACCTGTCGGAAACAGTCACTCATAATGTCATTTCTCGTACCTCCTGTATCTACCATCACCTTCCAGGTCTCTTCTTTGACTGCAACACTCACAGTGCACGTCTCTAATCCCTGGGATCTCTCCGCGATGTTTATGTGAGCCATCATCTGTCGGGTCGTCCACTGGTCCTTACTGAGAACATACACGAGAACAAAAAATACCGCTTGGAAACATTTGGTTAACTTAGGGATAAGTTTCCTGAGCCTGTAATGTCCATAGCCGGCTATATCCATTAGCCTGGTTTGGACCGAAGAGGGCACTAGAACCTTCACACATACCTCACATACCTCCAACGTCTGGGGAATCTCTGGCTGGTTCAATGAACGCTGTACCTTGCCATACCGCAAATACTCGGGTGCCTTCACTCCAGACTCTGGGGTATCCGTGGGTGTTTGTACACGAGGCCTCTCTTCTTGCTCAGTCGCGTCTGCCTCCTTAACCTCATGTTCCTTGTTGGGAGAAGAATCAGGAGACTCTGCTAGAATACTGTCAATCTGTGGGTGAGAGGAAGGATTAAACACGTTACCTAATTCCATGTCTGTCTGTACCTGGGTATTACCAATGTCTGCTGTTACCTCAGACCTTGCTGTTCCGGCTGACTCGTCCACAATCTTGGGATGATCGTTGCTCCAATCTGTCACCAAGTCGTTGGCTAGTATCACGTCAATCCCAGCTATAGGGAGGGTATCGAATACTGCCAACACACATGTGCCGCTGAAGTAAGGTGAGTCTAGATGTACCGGCACTAAGGGGGCAACATACCGTGTCCTAGGAAACCCAACCAGGACAACCTTTTGTCTCCCATCCACACTCACTCCCTCGGGTAACGAGTTTCTCACGATCAGGGACTGGGCTGCTCCACTATCTCTGAGCACTACAACTAATCTACCAGTATGATCACTCGATACATACCCACTTGAAGTCTGAGGGGAAAACAATCTGAGTTCTTCCTGACTAGTCATCAGGGACGGGGTTTCCTCTGGTGGTGTTACACAGCCCATCAGCATCACCTCCCTACGTGGGCCGCTACCTCTTCTGCCTCGGCACATAGCAGCTACATGCCCTTTCTGCCCACAAGTCCAACACACCATATTCCTCCTCGGACTCCGGTGTTTCGGACTGTTAGGACTGGTCCTTCGAGGGCTACTTGGGGGCGTCTTCACAGCGCTTTGTGGGACGGGTCTCTCCTCTTCCTGACGAAGCTTGCCAAACAGACGTGGGTAATTCCTCGGGACATAACTAGTGGAAGACCTATGTGTCAAGATGTACTCCTCAGCCATGGTGGCTGCTGCACTCAAGGTCTCCACCTGCTATTCCTCTAAGTACGTCTTCAGATCTCCAGACAGACAGTCTTTGAATTCCTCTAACAGTATGAGCTGCTCGAGGTCTTCTTTGGTGTCCACCTTCCGAGAGGTGCACCACTCCTGGAAAAGCCGTTCCTTGATCGTGGCGAATTCGGTGAACGTGTGCTCTGAGGTCTTTTTCAGGTTCCTGAACTTCTGCCTGTAAGCCTCAGGTACCAATTGGTATGCCATGAGCACTACCTTCTTCACCTTGTCGTAATCGCCGGAGTCATCAAGGGACAACGTGGAGTAGGCGATTTGGGCCTTCCCAGTCAAGACGGACTGTATCATGATGGCCTAGTTCTCCTTTGGCCACTCCAAAGAGGCTGCGACTTTCTCGAAGGCCGCGAAGAACTTCGAAACTTCCTTCTCGTTGAACTTCGGGACCATTTTGATGTTCCTTACCAGATCGAAAATACTTGTTCCCCTTGTTTGCCTCCCACCGCCTAATCGCAATACTTACAGCGCATGTTGTCTCTCTTTTTCTTTTTCTTCTCTTTCTCGCTCTTCTCTTCTTCCTTCTCGTTCTAATTCTAAACGCCTCATCTCTAATTCTTTTCCTAGTCTCTCTCTTTCCATTTCTAATTTCTTATCTTCTCTCTCTCTCGCTTTCTCTTCTCTCTCTCTAGCGATTTCTAGCTTTTTCCATTCTATTTCACAGTGGATCTCTAGTTCACGCATTTTCACAGTAAGTAAACTTATATCCAGTTCACTCTCATCACTTTTGACATCACTGCCTTTACCTTCCTTTTCAGTGGAAGCTATTTCCTCACCTTCCTTTATACTATGTGCCTCGCTTTCCTTTTTCTCCTCGGCCTTCAAGTGTTTGTGAACCTTTGACAAGATCTCAACACGGGAATCACTTGCACGTATTTTGATCTCCAGAAAGGCACTCACTAACACAAGTTCTGGTTTCCCCAGATATTTCAATCTGGCAAGACAATCCTCCCTTTTTAGAAAAGCCTGAACATCGTCCAGATCGTCGATGGTCGCTTTTTCTGCCATTGTCACTTAGATGAAACACTAGCACTTAACACACAGCTTCACTTTAGCACTTAACGCACCGAGCACTTCAGTTGCCACTATTGCACGTAATTACACCGAGCACCGCACTACGCAATATTGCACTTACCTGGTTACCTGGTTGATGGGGTTCTGGGAGTTCTTCTACTCCCCAAGCCCGGCCCGAGGCCAGGCTCAACTTGTGAGAGTTTGGTCCACCAGGCTGTTGCTTGGAGCGGCACTTAATCACGGAGAGCACCGCACTCTACAATATTGCACTGAATCACACCAAGCACCGCACAGGACGTATAACGTCCTAATAATTACACACAGGGGGAATTATTTACAGGGGATTGCACTACGTCACCACCCCTGTCAAACATACTTGACAAGGGGTCGAATCCCGCTGGGGATGCCAATTATGTTACGGCCCTATTGGGTCGCAACTGGGTTCTTCTCTGATGTTATTAGAGTTTGGGTATCCAGCCCCAAGCTAGTAGTGGCTTTCAAGGGGTGTGTTCTGTAACGCAAGTAAATTAAAGG
Organism: Procambarus clarkii; assembly: GCF_040958095.1. Lineage (NCBI taxonomy): Eukaryota > Metazoa > Arthropoda > Malacostraca > Decapoda > Cambaridae > Procambarus > Procambarus clarkii. The sequence goes on from NC_091170.1 coordinate 13,802,297, forward strand.
GGAAGGGATACAAATGCACTAATTTAAATATATTATTTCCCCACCACCATAAATAAATTGCAATCAGTCACATGGGGTTATAAATACACTCTAATGTACAGAATTGTCTTCCTCTGAAGACCTAGGATGCTCCACGAAGCTCACGATGAGTAGCCCTGGTTCTATTCTTTGGCCCACAAAGAATCCTCTGATTCTCTCGGCGAATCTACCTCGGCCACAGGCCAGCCAAATCACAGTCCCACTGGGTGCATCGTCGTGGAGGCCTTCAACCACAAATCCAGCCTGTAGCTGGCAGATTCCGATCAGTCCCGCTGAGTAGGCCACTCCACGATCGATACTAGGGTGGCAAGCCCCAGGCAGGAGCTTCGTGTGATTCCACAGATCACTTTCCTCACCACAGTGGCCAGTCTCTCCCACCAGCCAGCCCCCAGATAAGACGATTCCTGGTACTGCCACATCACAGGCAGGCTAACACACTCAACAGTGTTCGTCCGGGGGTGACTCACAGCTTCTGCAGCAAACACGTGGAGAGACTGTGGCTGCCTTGGGTAGACTGCCCCACCGTCCAATAAAGCAGTCCCAGGTCGACTCTGTAATCAGACACGTCATCAGTACTAGGGACACCCTAGGGCACCTCACTTACAGGCTTAGACACAAACGCCCACCTATCCACTCCATAGATGGCGCTGCTGTCTAAGCGTCACCTCACCAGAGGTCAGCAGCGGCTACGTTACGAGCTGATCAAGACGGGAAACCAGCCCCTGTGGCCGGTATATCCTGTCCTCACTAGATGGCGTTGTCCATTTGGAGGGGGTTTCGGGAGCTGACCCACAGATGGCGTGGTTGTCACAGCTCCGTGCTACGACGCTGGGCTCGGGTCCATAACAGTAGTGGTGGTGGGAAACCTGAAACTAGTGGGTGGTGGTGGTGGTGAACTGTAACAAGTGGGTGATAGTGGTCTGGCACTATAACTAGTGGGTGGTGATCGGGAACTGTAACTATTGGGTGGTGGTGACTGGGAACTGTAACTAGTGGGTGGTGTTGGGGCACTGTAACTAGTGGTTGGTTATGATAATGAACTGTAACTAGTGGGTTCTGGTGGTGGTCAGGAACTGTAACTATTGGGTGGTGGTGGCTGGGAACTGTAACTAGTTAGTGATGGTGGTACAGCACTGTAACTAGTGGGTGGTGGTGGTGGTGAACTGTAACTAGTGGGTAATGGTGGTGGGGAACTGTAACTAGTGAGTGGTGGTGGTGGTGGGGAACTGTAACTAGTGGGTGGTGATGGTGGTGGGGAACTGTAACTAGTGGGTGGTGATGGTGGTGGGGAACTGTAACTAGTGGGTGGTGTTGGTGAACTGTAACTGGGGGGGTTGTGATGGCGGTGAACTGTAACTAGTGGGTGGAGGTGGTGGTGTGGAACTGTAACTAGTGGGTGGTGATGGTGGAGATAAACTGTAACTAGAGGGTGGTGGTGGTGAACTGTAACTAGTGGGTGGTAGTGGTCGTACACTGTAACTAGTGGGTGACGGTGGTGAACTGCAACTAGTGGGTGATGGTGGTGGGGAACTGTAACTAGTGGGTGGTGGTGGTGAACTGCAACTGGGAGGTGGTGATGGCGATGAACTGTAACTAGTGGATGGTGGTGGTGAACTGTAGCTAGTGGTTGGTGGTGGTGGGGCACTGTAACTAGTCGATAGTGGTGGGGAACTATAACTAGTGGGTGGTGGTGGTAGGGAACTGTAACTAGTTGGTGATGGTGAACTGTAACTAGTGAGTGGTAGTGATGGCGCACTGTAACTAGTAGGTGATGGTTGTGGTGGGGAACTGTAACTAGTGGGTGATGGTGGTGGTGGGGAACTGTAACTAGTGGGTGGTGGTGGTGGTGGGGAAATGTAACTAGTGGGTGGTGGTGAACTGTAACTGTTAGATTGTGATGGCGATGAACTGTAACTAGTGGATGGTGGTGGTGAACTGTAGCTAGTGGGTGGTGGTGGTGAACTGTAGCTAGTGGTTGGTGGTGATGGGGCACTATAAATAGTGGATGGTGGATGTGGTGAACTATAGCTAGTGGGTGGTGGTGGTGGTGAACTGTAGCTAATGGTTGGTGGTGGTGGGGCACTGTAACTAGTGGAAGGTGTTGGTGGTGAACTGTAACTAGTGGGTGGTAGTGGTGGGGAAATGTAACTAGTGTGTGGTGGAGAACTGTAACTAGTGAGTGGTGGTGGTGGGAAACCTGTAACTAGTGGATGGTGGTGGTGGTGAACTGAAACTAGTGGGTGATGGTGGTGGTGGAGAACTGTAACTAGTGGGTGGTGGTGGTGGTGGAAAAATGTAACTAGTGGGTGGTGGTGAACTGTAACTAGTGGGTGGTGGTGGTGAACTGTAAATGGGAGGTTGTGATGGCGATGAACTGTAACTAGTGGATGGTGGTGGTGAACTGTAGCTAGTAAGTGGTGGTGGTGAACTGTAGCTAATAGTTGGTGGTGGTGGGGCACTATAACTAGTGGAAGGTGTTGATGGTGAACTGAAAATAGTGGGTGGTAGTGATGGGGAACTGTAAATAGTGGATGGTGATGGTGATGAAATGTAAATAGGCGGGTGGTAGTGGTAGTGGACTGTATTTGGTGGGTTGTGGTGGTGAACTGTAACTAGTGAGTGTTGGTGGTGGTGAATTGTAACTAGTGGTTCGTGAGGGGTAAACTGTAACTAGTGGTTAGTGGTGGTGAACTGCAACTAGTGGGTGGTGGTGGATGTGGGGAACTGTAACTAGTGGGTGGTAGTGGTGGGGAACTGTAAATAGTGGGTGGTGATGGTGGTGAACTGTAAATAGGCGTGTGGTGATGGTGGTGAAATGTAAATAGGCGGGTGGTAGTGGTAGTGGACTGTACTTGGTGGGTGGTGGTGGTGAACTGCAACTAGTGAGTGGTGGTGGTGGTGAACTGTAACTAGTGGTTCGTGAGGGGTAAACTGTAACTAGTGGTAGTGGTGGTGAACTGCAACTAGCGGGTGGTGGTGGATGTGGGGAACTGTAACTAGTGGGTGGTGCTGGTGGTGGGGAACTGTAACTGGTGGGTGCTGGTGGTGGTGGGGAACTGTAACTGAGGGGTTGTGATGGCGGTGAACTGTATCTAGTGGATGGTGGTGGTGATCTGTAACTAGTTGGTGATGGTGAACTGTAACTAGTGAGTGGTAGTGGTGGCGCACTGTAACTAGTGGGTGTTGGTGGTGAACTGAAACTAGTTGTTGGTGGTGGTGAACTGTAGCTAGTGAACGGTGGTGGTGGTGGTGAACTGTAACTGGTGGGTGGTGGTGGGGAACTGTAACTAGTGGGTGGTGGTAGGGAACTGTAACTAGTGGGTGGTGGTGGTGGGAAACCTGTAACTAGTGGATGGTGGTGGTGGTGAACTGTAACTAGTGGGTGATAGTGGCCTGGCACTGTAACTAGTGGGTGAGGGTGGGAAACTGTAACAAATAAGTGGTGATGGCGGGGAATTGTAACTAGTGGGTGGTGGTGGGGCACTGTAACTAGTGGGTGGTGGTGGTGGTGGTGAGCTGTAACTAGTGAATGGTGGTGGTGGGGATCTGTAACTAGTTGGTGGTGGTGAACTGTAACTAGTGGGTGGTAGTGATGGCGCACTGTAACTAGTGGGAAACGGTGGTGAACTGTATCTAGTGGGTGGTGGTGATGTGGAACTGTAACTAGTGGGTGGTGGTGGTGAACTGTAACTAGTGGGTGGTGGTGAACTGTAAATAGTGGGTGGTAGTGGTAGTGGACTGTAATTAGAGGGTTGTGGTGGTGGTGAACTGTAACTAGTGAATAGTGGTGGTAGAGGGAACTGTATCTAGTGGGTGGAGGTGGTGAACTGTAACTGGTGGGTGGCGTTCAACTGTAATTAGTGGGTGGTAGTGGTGGTGGGGAACCTGAAACTAGTGGGTGGTGGTGGTGGTGAACTGTAACTAGTGGGTGATAGTGGTCTGGCACTATAACTAGTGGGTGGTGGTCGGGAACCGTAACTATTGGGTGGTGGTGACTGGGAACTGTAACTAGTGGGTGGTGTTGGGGCACTGTAACTAGTGGTTGGTTATGATGGTGAACTGTAACTAGTGGGTTGTGGTGGTGGTCAGGAACTGTAACTATTGGGTGGTGGTGGTGGTGAACTGTAACTAGTGGGTAGTGGTGGTGGGGAACTGTAACTAGTGAGCGGTGGTGGTGGTGGGGAAATGTAACTAGTGGGTGGAGATGGTGAACTGTAACTGGGAGGTGGTGATGGCGATGAACTGTAACTAGTGGATGGTGGTGGTGAACTGTAGCTAGTGGTTGGTGGTGTTGGGGCACTGTAACTAGTCGATAGTGGTTGGGAACTATAACTAGTGGGTGGTGGTGGTAGGGAACTGTAACTAGTTGGTGATGGTGAACTGTAACTAGTGAGTGGTAGTGATGGCGCACTGTAACTAGTAGTAGGTGGTGGTGGTGGGGAACTGTAACTAGTGGGTGATGGTGGTGGTGGGGAACTGTAACTAGTGGGTGGTGGTGGTGGTGGGGAAATGTAACTAGTGGGTGGTGGTGAACTGTAACTGTTAGGTTGTGATGGCGATGAACTGTAACTAGTGGATGGTGGTGGTGAACTGTAGCTAGTGGTTGGTGGTGATGGGGAACTATAAATAGTGGATGGTGGATGTGGTGAACTATAGCTAGTGGATGGTGGTGGTGGTGAACTGTAGCTAATGGTTGGCGGTGGTGGGGCACTGTAACTAGTGGATGGTGGTGGTGGTGAACTGTAACAAGTGGGTGATGGTGGTGGTGGAGAACTGTAACTAGTGGGTGGTGGTGGTGGTGGGAAAATGTAACTAGTGGGTGGTGGTGAACTGTAACTGGGAGGTTGTGATGGCGATGAACTGTAACTAGTGGATGGTGGTGGTGAACTGTAGCTAGTAAGTGGTGGTGGTGAACTGTAGCTAGTTGTTGGTGGTGGTGGGGCACTGTAACTAGTGGATGGTGGATGTGGTGAACTATAACTAGTGGGTGGTGGTGATGACCTGTAGCTAATAGTTGGTGGTGGTGGGGCACTGTAACTAGTGGAAGGTGTTGATGGTGAACAGAAAGAAGTGGGTGGTAGTGGTGGGGAACTGTAAATAGTGGGTGGTGATGGTGGTGAACTGTAAATAGGCGTGTGGTGATGGTGGTGAAATGTAAATAGGCGGGTGGTAGAGGTAGTGGACTGTACTTGGTGGGTGGTGGTGGTGAACTGTAACTAGTGAGTGGTGGTGGTGGTGAATTGTAACTAGTGGTTCGTGAGGGGTAAACTGTAACTAGTGGTTAGTGGTGGTGAACTGCAACTAGTGGGTGGTGGTGGATGTGGGGAACTGTAACTAGTGGGTGGTAGTGGTGGGGAACTGTATATAGTGGGTGGTGATGGTGGTGAACTGTAAATAGGCGTGTGGTGATGGTGGTGAAATGTAAATAGGCGGGTGGTAGAGGTAGTGGCCCCTACTTGGTGGGTGGTGGTGGTGAACTGTAACTAGTGGTTCGTGAGGGGTAAACTGTAACTAGTGGTGCTGAATTGTAACTAGTGGTTCGTGAGGGGTAAACTGTATCTAGTGGTTAGTGGTGGTGAACTGCAACTAGTGGGTGGTGGTGGATGTGGGGAACTGTAACTAGTGGGTGGTAGTGGTGGGGAACTGTAAATAGTGGGTGGTGATGGAGGTGAACTGTAAATAGGCGTGTGGTGATGGTGGCGAAATGTAAATAGGCGGGTGGTAGAGGTAGTGGACTGTACTTGGTGGGTGGTGGTGGTGAACTGTAACTAGTGGTTCGTGAGGGGTAAACTGTAACTAGTGGTTAGTAGTGGTGAACTGCAACTTGCGGGTGGTGGTGGATGTGGGGAACTGTAACTAGTGGGTGGTGCTGGTGGTGGGGAACTGTAACTGGTGGGTGGTGGTGGGGAACTGTAACTAGTGGGTGGTGGTGGTGAACTGTAACTGGGGGGTTGTGATGGCGGTGAACTGTATCTAGTGGATGGTGGTGGTGATCTGTAACTAGTTGGTGATGGTGAACTGTAACTAGTGAGTGGTAGTGGTGGCGCACTGTAACTAGTGGGTGTTGGTGGTGAACTGAAACTAGTGGTTGGTGGTGGTGAACTGTAACTATTTGTTGGTAGTGGTGGTGGTGGGGAACTGTAAATATTGAGTGATGGTGGTGGTGGGGAACTGTAACTAGTGGGTGGTGATGGAGGTGGGGAACTGCAACTAGTGGGTGGAGGTGGTGAACTGTAACAGGGGGGGTTGTAATGGCAGTGAACTGTAACTTGTGGGTGGAGGTAGTGGTGGGGAACTGTAACTTGTGGGTGGAGGTAGTGGTGGGGAACTGTAACTAGCGGGTGGTGGGGGTGGTGGGGAACTGTAACTAGTGAATGGTGGTGGTGGGGAACTGTAACTAGTGGGTGGTTGTGGTGGAGGTAAACTGTAACTAGAGGGTGGTGGTGGTGAACTGTAAATAATGGGTGGTAGTGGTCACGCACTGTAACTAGTGGGTGACGGTGGTGAACTGTAACTAGTGGGTGATGGTGATGGGGAACTGTATCTAGTGGGTGGTGGTGGTGAACTGTAACTAGTGGGTGGTGGTGAACTGTAAATAGTGGGTGGTAGTGGTGGTGGACTGTAATTAGTGGGCGGTGGTGGTGAACTGTAACTGGTGGGTGGTGGTGTGGAATTGTAACTAGTGGGTGGTGGTGGTGGGAAACCTGTAACTAGTGGATGGTGGTGGTGGTGAAAAGTAACTAGTGGGTGATGGTGGCGGTGGAGAACCGTAACTAGTGGGTGGTGGTGGTGGTGGTGGTGGGTGTTACGGCCCTCTGGGGTCGCAACTGGGTTCTTTCTCTGATGTTGTTAGAGTTAGGGTATTCGGCCCCAAGCTAGTAGTGGCTTTCAAGGGGTGTGTTCCGTAACGCAAGTAAATTAAAGGGGAAGGGATAAAACTGCTCTCTATTAAATATATATTCGCACCACCACCATAAATAAATATATAAACAGTCACACGCTGTTACTATTACTACACTTATTTACAATAATAACTTCTTCGAAGACACGGGATGCTCCACAGTGCTGAACGATGCTAAGCCCTTGATCCTCTTCTCGTGGCCTCTCAACGAATCCTTTGATTCCCACGGCGAGTCTACCCCAGCCACAGACCAGCCAAATCACAGTTCCACTGGGTGCACCGTCGTGGAGGCCGTCAACCACAAATCCAGCCTATAGCTGGCAGGTTCCAATCAGCGACGCTGCGTAGGCCACTCCACGACCGATACTAGGGTTGCGAGCCCTAGGCAGGAGCCTCGTGTGATTCCACAGATCACTCTCCTCACCACAACACCCCAGTGGTTAGTCTTCTCCACTAGTCAGCCCCGGAGTACGACAATCCCTGGTTCTGCCACCTCACAGGCAGGCTAACACAACAGTGTTCATCCGGGGGGGGGGGGTGGGGGGTGACTCACAGCTTCTGCAGCTAACACTTGGAGTTTCTACGGCTGCCTTGGGTAGACTAATCCAACGTCCACTACAGCAGTCCCAGGTCGACTCTGTAATCAGACACGTCATCAGTACTAGTTACACTCTAGGGCACCTCACTTACAGGCTTAGACACAAACGTCCACCTATCCACTCCATACATGGCGTTGCTGTCTAAGCGCCACCTCACCAGAGGTCAGCAGCGGCTATGTTATGAGCTAATTAGGACAGGAAACCAGCCACTGTGGCCGGTATATCCTGTCCTCACTAGATGGCGCTGTCCATTTGGAGGGGGTTTCGGGAGCTGACCCACAGATGGCGTGGTCGTCACAGCTCCATGCTCGGACGCTGGGCTCGGGTCCGTAACACCTCCCCACCAAAAGAATTTGGTTTGGGGTTCTATAAAGAAAAACACAAACCAAATTAGTACGTGGATACAACTCCAAATGGACTCACGTACACTATAAACTGGAGCGGCGAGGATGTCATGTCCACAGAACGGTCCCACTGGGCAACTCTGGCATGAAGGAAACTTGCAGATGGAAGACGATGATCTGCCTGATGTGATCTTCCACACCTCTACTGCGATGTCAAGCAGGAGCAAAATCTCACGTGTCTCGAGTAAGGATTGATATTGACGCGATCCAGGGTGAATCTACACTTCCCTGTGTCGTGACACCGATGACGGCTGATCACGGACGGCATTTCTGGTACCAGTCTGGTAGTCGTTCAGGGAGATGGGAACCTGGAATACAGGGGTTTGATTATTTAGAGCGACAGCGACAGTGGGTAGGTCAGTACTTACAGCATACACCTCTACTAGGCTCACACCTAGTTCCAACAGAGCTGCTCGTACATCGAGGATGGCATTCGCTCTGCCACCGTCAGGTCGACCAACGTTCCGTATAACGTTGTACCTTGCCATACTGCAAGTACTCAGGTGCCTTCACTCCAGACTCTAGGGTATCCGTGGGCGTTTGTACACGAGGCCTCTCTTCTCGCTCAGTCGCTTCTGCCATCATAACCTCATGCTTCTTGTCGGAAAACGAATCAGGAGACTCTGCTAGAATGCTCTCGATCTGTAGGGTAGAGGACAAATTAAACATGTTATTTAATTCCGGGTCTGTCTGTACCTGGACATTACCAATGCCAGGCGTTACCTCGGACCTTGCTGTTCCGGCTGACTCGTCCACAATCTTGGGATGATTGTTGCTCCAATCTGTCACCAAGTCGTTGGCTAGTACCAAGTCAACCCCAGCTATAGGGAGGGTATCGACTACTGCCAACGCACATGTGCCGCTGAAGTAAGGCGAGTCGAGATGTACCGGCACTAAGGGGGCGATGTACTGCGTCCTAGGAAACCCAACCAGGATAACCTTTTGTCTCCCTTCCACACTCACTCCCTCGGGTAACGAGTTTTTCACGATCAGGGACTGGGCTGCTCCACTATCTCTGAGTACTACAACTGATCTACCAGTATGATCACTCGTTACATACCCGCCTGAAGTGTGTGGGGAAAACAATCTTGGTTCTTCCCGAGTAGTCGTAGACTGGCCTCCTGCTGGTGGTGTCACACAGCTCATCAACATCACCTCCCTACGTGGGCCGCTACCTCTTCTGCCTCGGCACATAGCAGCTACATGCCCTTTCTGCCCACAAGTCCAGCACACCATATTCCTCCTCGGACTCCTGTGTTTCGGACTGTTAGGACTAGTCCTTCGACGGCTACTTGGGGACGTCTTCACAGTGCTTTGTGGGACGGGTCTCTCCTCTTCCTAATGAGGTTTGTCAAACCGGCGTGGGTAATTCCTTGGGACATACTTAGCAGAAGGCCTATGCGTTAAAATGTACTCTTCAGCCTTGGTGGCTGCCGCACGTAAGGTCTCTACCTGCTGCTCTTCTAAGTATGTCTTCAGGTCTCTGGACAGACAGCCTTTGAAGTCCTCTAACAGTATGAGTTGCTCGAGGTCTTCTTTGGTCTCCACCTTCCGAGAGGCACACCATTCCTGGAAAAGTCGCTCCTTGATGGTCACGAATTCGGTGAAAGTGTGCTCTGAGGTCTTTTTCAGGTTTCTGAACTTCTGCCTGTAAGCCTCAGGTACCAATTGGTACGCCATGAGCACCACCTTCTTCACCTTGTCGTAATCGCCGGAGTCATCAAGGGACAATGTGGAGTAGGCGATTTGGGCCTTCCCAGTCAAGACAGACTGTATCATGATGGCCCAATTCTCCTTTGGCCACTCCAAAGAGGCTGCGACTTTCTCGAAGTCCGCGAAGAACTTCGAAACTTCCTTCTCGTTGAACTTCGGGACCATTTTGATGTTCCTCACCGGATCGAAAATACTCGTGTTCGTTGTTTGTCTCCCACCGCCTAATCGCAATACTTCTAGCTCATGTTGTCTCTCTCTTTCTTTTTCTTCTCTCTCTCGCTCTTCTCTTTCTCGTTTCTCTTCTCTTTCTCGCTCTTCTCTTTCTCGTTTCTCTTCTCTTTCTCACTCTTCTCTTTCTCGTTTCTCTGCTCTTTCTCGCTCTTCTCTTCTTTCTTCTCGTTCTAATTCTAAACGCCTCATCTCTAATTCTTTTCCTAATCTCTCTCTTTCCATTTCTAATTTCTTATCTTCTCTCTCTCTCGCTTTCTCTTCTCTCTCTTTAGCGATTTCTAGCTTTTTCCATTCTATTTCACGGTAGATCTCTAATTCACGCATTTTCACAGTAAGTAAACTTATATTTAGTTCACTCTCATCACTTTCGACATCACTACCCTTACCTTCCTTTTCAGTGGAAGCTACTTCTTCACTTTCTTTTGTACCTTGTGCCTCACTTTCGTGTTTCTCCTCGGCCTTCAAATGCCGGTGAACCTTGGACAAGATCTACACACGGGAATCACTGGCACGTATCTTAATCTCCAGGTAGGCATTTACTAACACAAGTTCTGGTTTCCCCAGATATTTTAATCTGGCAAGACAGTCCTCCCAGTTCAGAAAAGCCTGAACATCGTCCAGATCGTCGATGGTCGCTTTTTCTGCCATTGGCACTGAGATGGAACACTAGCACTTAACACACTGCTTTCACGTTAGCACTTAATCCACCGCTTTCACGTTAGCACTTAACGCACCGAGCACTGTTCTACGTCAATATTGCACTTTATCGCACCTAACACTGCACTTGCCAATATTGCACGTAATTACACCGGGCACCGCACTACGCAATATTCCACTTAATCACAGCGAGCACCGCACACTACAATATTGCACTTAATCACAGCGAGCACCGCACTCTACAATATTGCACCGAATCACTCCGAGCACCGCACAGGACGTATAACGTCCTAATAGTCACACACAGGGGGAATTATTTACAGGGATTGCGCCACTTCACCACCCCTGTCAGACATACTTGACAAGGGGTCGGATCCCGCTGGGGATACCAATTATGTTACGGCCCTCTGGGGTCGCAACTGGGTTCTTTCTCTGATGTTGTTAGAGTTAGGGTATCCGGCCCCAAGCTAGTAGTGGCTTTCAAGGGGTGTGTTCCGTAACGCAAGTAAATTAAAGGGGATGGGATAAAACTGCTCTTTATTAAGTATATATTCGCACCACCACCATAAATATATATATAAACAGTCACACGCTGTTACTATTACTAAACTTATTTACAATAATAACTTCTTTGAAGACACGGGATGCTCCACGGTGCTGAACGATGCTTAGCCCTTGATCCTCTTCTCGGGGCCTCTCGACGAATCCTTTGATTCCCTCGGCGAGTCTACCCCGGCCACAGGCCAGCCAAATCACAGTCCCACTGGGTGCACCGTCGTGGAGGCCGCCAACCACAAATCCAGCCTATAGCTGGCAGGTTCCAATCAGCGACGCTGTGTAGGCCACTCCACGACCGATACTAGGGTTGCAAGCCCTAGGCGGGAGCCTCGTGTGATTCCACAGATCACTCTCCTCACCACAACACCCCAGTGGTTAGTCTTCTCCACTAGTCAGCCCCAGGGTACGACAATCCCTGGGTCTGCCACCTCACAGGCAGGCTAACACAACAGTGTTCATCCGGGGGGGGGGGACTCACAGCTTCTGCAGCTAACACTTGGAGTTTCTACGGCTGCCTTGGGTAGACTAATCCAACGTCCACTACAGCAGTCCCAGGTCGACTCTGTAATCAGACACGTCATCAGTACTAGTTACACTCTAGGGCACCTCACTTACAGGCATAGACACAAACGTCCACCTATCCACTCCATAGATGGCGTTGCTGTCTAAGCGCCACCTCACCAGAGGTCAGCAGCGGCTATGTTATGAGCTAATTAGGACGGGAAACCAGCCACTGTGGCCGATATATCTTGTCCTCACTAGATGGCGCTGTCCATTTGGAGGGGGTTTCGGGAGCTGACCCACAGATGGCGTGGTCGTCACAGCTCCATGCTCAGACGCTGGGCTCGGGTCCGTAACAGTGGGGAAATGTAACTAGTGGGTGGTGGAGAACTGTAACTAGTGGGTGGTGGTGGTGGGAAACCTGTAACTAGTGGATGGTGATGGTGGTGAACTGTAACTAGTGGGTGATGGTGGTGGTGGAGAACTGTAACTAGTGGGTGGTGGTGGTGGGGAAATGTAACTAGTGGGTGGTGGCGAACTGTAACTAGTGGGTGGTGGTGGTGAACTGTAACTGGGAGGTTGTGATGGCGATGAACTGTAACTAGTGGATGGTGGAGGTGAACTGTAGCTAGTAAGTGGTGGTGGTGAACTGTAGCTAATGGTTGGTGGTGGTGGGGCACTGTAAATAGTGGGTGGTGATTGTGGTGAACTGTAACTAGTGGGTGGTGGTGATGAACTGTAGCTAATGGTTGGTGGTGGTGGGGCACTGTAAATAGTGGGTGGTGATTGTGGTGAACTGTAACTAGTGGGTGGTGGTGATGAACTGTAGCTAATGGGTGGTAGTGGTGGGGAACTGTAAATAGTGGGTGGTGATTGTGGTGAACTGTAAATAGGCGTGTGGTGATGGTGGTGAAATGTAAATAGACGGGTGGTAGTGGTAGTAGACTGTACTTGGTGGGTGGTGGTGGTGAACTGTAACTAGTGAGTGGTGGTGGTGGCGAATTGTAACTAGTGGTTCGTGAGGGGTAAACTGTAACTAGTGGTTAGTGGTGGTGAACTGCAACTAGTGGATGGTGGTGGATGTGGGGAACTGTAACTAGTGGGTGGTGCTGGTGGTGGGGAACTGTATCTGGTGGGTGGAGGTAGTGGTGGGGAACTGTAACTAATGGGTGGTGGTGAACTGTAACTGAGGGGTTGTGATGGCGGTGAACTGTAACTAGTGGATGGTGGTGGTGAACTGTAACTAGTGGTTGGTGGTGGTGGGGCACTGTAACTTGTCGATAGTGGTGGGGAACTGTAACTATTGGGTGGTGGTGGTGGGGAACTGTAACTAGTTGGTGATGGTGAACTGTAACTAGTGAGTGGTAGTGGTGGCGCACTGTAACTATTGGGTGGTGGTGGTGAACTGAAACTAGTGGTTGGTGGTGTTGAACTGTAACTATTTGTTGGTAGTGGTGATGGTAGGGAACTGTAACTATTGGGTGGTGGTGGTGGTGGTGGGGAACTGTAACTAGTCGGTGGTGATGGTTGTGGGGAACTGTAACTAGTGGGTGGAGGTGGTGAACTGTAACAGGGGGGGTTGTGATGGCAGTGAACTGTAATTTGTGGGTGGAGGTAGTAATGGGGAACTGTAACTAGTGGGTGGTGGCGGTGGGGGGGAACTGTAACTAGTGAATGGTGGTGGTGGGGAACTGTAACTAGTGGGTGATTGTAGTGGTGAACTGTAACTAGTAGGTGGTAGTGATGGGACAATGTAATTAGTGGGTGGTGGTTTTGGCGGGGAACTGTAACTATTGTGCGGTGGTGGAGAGGAACTGTAACTAGTGGGTGGTGGTGAACTGTATATAGAGGGTAGTGGTGGTGGGGAACTGTAACTAGTAGGTGGTGGTCGTGAATGGTAACTAGTGGGGGGTGGTGAACTGTAACTAGTGGGTAGTGATGGTGGGGAACTGTAACTAGTGGGTGCTCGTCTTGAACTGTAACTAGTGGGTGGTCGTGAAGGGGAACTGTAACTAGTGTGTGGTGGTGGTGGGGAACTGTAACTAGTAGTTGGTGGTGGTGGTGAACTGTAAGTAGTGGGTGCTGATGGTGGGGAACTGTAACTAGTGGTTAGTGGTGGTGGGGCACTGTACCTAGTGGCTGCTGGTGGTAGTTAACTGTAACTAGTGGGTTGTGGGGAACTGTAACTATTGGGTGGTGGTGGCGGGGAACTATAACTAGTTGGTGATGGTGAACTGTAACTAGTGAGTGGTAGTGGTGGCGCACTGTAACTAGTGGGTGGTGGTGGTGAACTGTAACTAGTGGTTGGTGGTGGTGAACTGTAACTAATTGTTGGTAGTGATGGTGGTGGGGAACTAACTATTGGGTGGTGGTGGTGGTGGTGGCGAACTGTAACTAGTGGGTGGTGATGGTGGTGGGGAACTGTAACTAGTACGTGGAGGTAGTGGTGGAGAACCGTAACTAGTGGGTGGTGGGGGTGGTGGTGAACTGTAACTAGTAGTTGGTGTGGGTGAACTGTAACTGAGGGGGTTGTGATGGCGGTGAACTGTAACTAGTGGGTGGAGGTGTTGTGGGGAACTGTAACTAGTGGGTGGTGGGGGTGGTGGGGAACTGTAACTAGTGGGTGGTGATGGAGGAGGTAAACTGTAACTAGAAGGTGGTGGTGGAGAACTGTAACTAGTGGGTGGCAGTGGTCGCGCATTGTAACTATTGGGTGACGGTGGTGAACTGTAACTAGTGGGTGATGGTGATGGGGAACTGTAACTAGTGGGTGGTGGTAGGGAACTGTAACTAGTGGGTGGTGGTGAACTGTAAATAGTGGGTGGTTGTGGTGGTGGTCTCTAACTAGTGAATGGTGGTGGTGCTGAACTGTAACTAGTGGTTGGTGGTGATGAACTGTAACTGGTGGGTGGTAGTTGGGAACTGTAACTAGTGGTTGGTGGTAGGGAACTGTAACTAGTGAGTGGTGGTGGTGGGAAACCTGTAACTAATGGGTAGTGGCAGAGGGGGAACTGTAACTAATCGGTGGTGGTGGTGCACTGTAATTAGTGGTTGGTTATGATGGTGAACTGTAACAAGTGGGTAGTGGTGGTGGTCAGGAACTGTAACTAGTGGGTGATGGTTGTAGGGCACTGTAACTAGGTGCTTTTACATTATTATCTAGTTAAGGTGTTTTTACAAGCTCAAGCTTTTACAAGGTAGTGGTGGTGGTGGGGATCCGTAGCTAGTGGGTAGTGGTGGTGAACAGTAACTAGTGGGTGGTGGTGGTGAACTGTAACTAGTGGGTGGTGGTGGTGGTGAACTGTAACTAGTGGGTGGTGGTGGTGGTGAACTGTAACTAGTGGGTGGTGGTGGTGGTGAACTGTAACTAGTGGGTGGTGGTGGTGAACTAACTAGTGGATGGTGGTAGTAGTGAAATGTAACTTGTGGGTGATCGTGGTGGGGAACTGTAACTATAGGGTTTTGGTGGTAGTGAACTGTAACTAGTGGGTGGAGGTCGGGATCTGTAACTAGTGGGTGGTAGTGGTGGTGAACGGTAACTAGTTGTTGGTGGTAGTGGGGAACTGTAATTAGTGGTTGGTGGTGGTGAGGAACTGTAATTAGTGGTAGGTGGTAGTGGGGAACTGTAACTATTGGATGGTGGTGATGAATAGTAACTAGTAGGTGGTGGTGGTGGCTAACTGTACTTAGTAGGTGGTGGTGGTGGTGGTGAACATTAACTAGTGGGTGGTGGTGGTGGTGAACTGTAACTAGTGGGTGGTGGTGGTGGTGAACTGTAACTAGTTGCTGGTGGTGGTGCCGAACTGTAAGTAGTGGGTGGTGGTGGTGGTGGCGAACTGTAACTAGTGGGTGGTGGTGGTGGTGAACTGTTACTAGTGGGTGGTGGTGGTAAAAGGTAATTAGTGGGCGGTGGAGGTGAACTGTAACTAGAGGGTGGTAGTGGGGAACTGTAACTAGTGTGTGGTGGTGGTGAACTGTAACTAGTTGTGGTGGTGGTGAACTGTTACTAGTTGTGGTGGTGATGAACTGTAACTAGTGGGTGGTGGAGGTGAACAATAACTAGTGGGTGGTGGGTGGTGGAGGTGGTAAAATGTAAATTGTTGATGGTGGTAGTGGTCAACTGTAACTAGTGGGTGATGGTGGTGTTGACGAGCAACTAGTGGGTGGTTGTAGTGGGGCACCGTAACTAGTGGGTGGTAGTGGTGGGGAACTGAAACTAGTGGGTGGTGGTGGTGGTGAACTGTAACTAGTGGGTGGTGGTGAACTGTAACTAGTGGGTGGTGGTGGTGGGGAACTGAAACTAGTGGGTGGTAGTGGTGGGGAACTGAAACTAGTGGGTGGTGGTGGTGGTAAACTGTAACTAGTAGGTGGTGGTGGTGGTGAACTGTAACTAGTGGGTGGTGGTGGTGGTGAACTGTAACTAGTGGGTGGTGGTGGTGGGGAACTGGAAATAGTGGGTGGTTGTGGTGGGGCACTGTAAATAGTGGGTGGTGGTGGTGGGGACTTGTAACTAGTAGGTGGTAGTGGTGGGCCTCTGTAACTAGTGTGTGGTGGTGGGGTACTGAAACTACTAGTAGTGCTGGTGGTGGGGAACTGTAACTAGTGGGTGGTGGTGGTGGTGGTGATTTGTTAATAGTGGGTGGTAGTGGTGGGGCACTGTAACAAGTGGGTGATGGTCGTGAACTGTAACAAGTGGGTGGTGGTGGTGGGGATCTGTAACTAGTAAGTGGTGGTGGTGGAGATCTGTAACTAGTAAGTGGTGGTGGGGATCTGTAATTAGTAAGTGGTGGTGGTGGGTAAGTGTAAATAGTGGGTGGTGGTGAACTGTAACTAGGTGGTGGTGGTGGTGGTGGTGAACTGTAACTAGTGGGTGTTGGTGGTGGTGAACTGTAACTAGTGGGTGGTGGTGGTTGGGAATTGTAACTAGTGGGTGGTTGTGGTGATGAACTGTAACTTTTGGGTGGTGGTGGTTTTGAACTGTAACTAGTGGGTGGTGGTGGTTGTGCATTGTAACTAGTGGGTGGTGGTGGTTGGGAACTGTAACTATTGGATGGTTGTGGTGATGAACTGAAACTTTTGGGGGGTGGTGGTTGGGCATTGTAACTAGTGGGTGGTGGTGGTGAACTGTAACTAGTGGGTGGTGGTGGGGGCACTATAACTAGTGGGTGGTTGTGGTGGTGGGGAACTGTATTTTGTGGGTGTAGTGGTGGTGGGGCACTTTAACTAGTGGGTGGTGGTAGTGATCTGTAACTAGTGGTTGATGGTGGTGGTAAACTGTAACTAGTGGGTGGTGCTGGGATCTGTAACTAGTAGGTGATGGTGTTGGAGCACTATAACTAGTGGGTGGGGGTGGTGGGGAACTGTAACTATTGGGTGGTGGTGGTGAACTGTAACTTGTGGGTGGTGGTGGTAGGGCATTGTAACTTGTGGGTGGTGGTGGTGGGGAACTGTAACTAGTTGGTGGTGGTGTGGTGAACTGTAAATAGTTGGTGGTGGTGAGGTGAACTGTAACTAGTTGGTGATAGTGGTTAAATGTAACTAGTGGGTGGTAGTGGTGGTTGGACACTGTAACTAGTGGGTGGAGGTGGTGGGGATCTGTAATTAGTGGGTGGTGGTAGGGCACTGTAATTTGTGGGTTGTGGTGTTGCACAGTAACTATTGTTTGGTGGTGGTAGGGAACTATAACTAGTGGGTAGTGTTGGTGGGAGACTGTAACTAGTGGGTGTTTCTGGTGTGTATCTGTAACTAGTGGGTGGTGGTGATGGGGATCTGTAACTAGTGGGTGGTGATGGTTGGGATCTGTAAATATTGGGTGGTGGTGGTAGTGATGATCTGTAACTAGTGGATGGTGGTTGTGAACTGTAACTAGTGGATGGTGGTGAGGCACTGTAACTAGTGATTGGTGGTGGTAGTGAACTGTAACTAGTTAGTGGTGGTGGCGGGGAACAGTAACTAGTGGGATGTGGTCGTAGTGAACTGTAACTAGTGGGTTGTGGTGGTAGTGAACTGTTACTAGTGAGGGGTGGTGAAATGTTACTAGTGGGTGGTGGTGAACTGTAACTAGTTTGTGGTTATGGTGGTGGGGAACTGTAACTAGTGGGCAGTGGTGCTAGGGAACTGTCACTTGTGGGTGGTGGTGGTGGTGAACTGTAACTAGTGGGTGGTTGTTGTGAGGAACTGTAAGTAGTGGGTGGTGGTGGGGAACTGTAACTAGTGGGTGGTGGTGGGGAACTGTAAATAGTGGGTAGTAGTGGTGGTGAACGGTAACTAGTTGTTGGTGGTAGTGGGGAACTGTAATTAGTGGTTGGTGGTGGTGAGGAACTGTAATTAGTGGTAGGTGGTAGTGTGGAACTGTAACTATTGGATAGTGGTGTTGAACATTAACTAGAAGGTGGTGGTGGTGGCGAACTGTAATTAGTAGGTGGTGGTGGTGGTGAACATTAACTATTGGGTGGTGGTAGTGGTGGTGAACTGTAACTAGCGGGTCGTGGTATTGGTGGTGAACTGTAACTAGTTGCTGGTGGTGGTGCCGAACTGTAAGTAGTGGGTGGTGGTGGTGGTGGCGAACTGTAACTAGTGTGTGGTGGTGGTGAACTGTAACTAGTTGTGGTGGTGGTAAACTGTTACTAGTTGTGGTGGTGATGAACTGTAACTAGTGGGTGGTGGAGGTGAACAATAACTAGTGGGTGGTGGATGGTGGAGGTGGTAAAATATAAATTGTTGATGGTGGTAGTGGTCAACTGTAACTAGTGGGTGATGGTGGTGTTGATCAGCAACTAGTGGGTGGTTGTAGTGGGGCACCGTAACTAGTGGGTGGTAGTGGTGGGGAACTGAAACTAGTGGGTGGTGGTGGTGGTGAACTGTAACTAGTGAGTGGTGGTGGTGGTGAACTGTAACTAGTGGGTGGTGGTTGTGGGGAATTGTAACTAGTGAGTGGTGGTGGTGAACTGTAACTAGTTTATGTTGGTGGTGGTGAACTTTAACTAGTGGGTGGTTGTTGTGGGGCACTGTAAATAGTGGGTGGTGGTGGGGACTTGTAACTTGTGGGTGGTGGTGGTGGTGATTTCTTAATAGTGGGTGGTAGTGGTGGGGCCCTGTAACAAGTGGGTGATGGTCGTGAACTGTAACTAGTGGGTGGTGGTGGTGGGGATCTGTAAATAGTAAGTGGTGGTGGTGGAGATCTGTAACTAGTAAGTGGTGGTGGTGGGGATCTGTAATTAGTAAGTGGTGGTGGTGGTGGTGGGGATGTATAAGTAGTGGGTGGTTGTGAACTGTAACTAGTTGGTGGTGGTGGTGGTGGTGAACTGTAACTAGTGGGTGTTGGTGGTGGTGAACTGTAACTAGTGGGTGGTGGTGGTTGGGCATTGTAACTAGTGGGTGGTTGTGGTGATGAACTGTAACTTTGGGTGGTGGTGGTGTTGAACTGTAACTAGTGGGTGGTGGTGGTTGTGCATTGTAACTAGTGGGTGGTGGTGGTTGGGAACTGTAACTAGTGGGTGGTTGTGGTGATGAACTGAAACTTTTGGGGGGTGGTGGTTGGGCATTGTAACTAGTGGGTGGTGGTGGTGAACTGTAACTAGTGGGTGGTGATGGGGGGGGGGCACTATAACTAGTGGGTGGTGGTGGTGGTTGGGAACTGTATCTTGTGGGTGTGGTGGTGGTGGGGCACTGTAACTAGTGGGTGGTGGTAGTGATCTGTAACTAGTGGTTGATGGTGGTGGTAAACTGTAACTTGTGGGTGGTGCTGGGATCTGTAACTAGTAGGTGATGGTGTTGGGGCACTATAACTAGTGGGTGGGGGTGGTGGGGAACTGTAACTATTGGGTGGTGGTGGTGAACTGTAACTTGTGGGTGGTGGTGGTAGGGCATTGTAACTTGTGGGTGGTGGTGGTAGGGCATTGTAACTAGTTGTTGGTGGTGGTGGGGAACTGTAACTAGTGGGTGGTTGTGGTGGAGGTAAACTGTAACTAGAGGGTGGTGGTGGTGAACTGTAAGTAGTGGGTGGTGGTGAACTGTAAATAGTGGGTGGTAGTGGTGGTGGACTGTAATTAGTGGGCGGTGGTGGTGAACTGTAACTAGTGAATGGTGGTGGTGGTGAACTGTATCTAGTGGTTGGTGGTGGTGAACTGTAACTGGTGGGTGGTGGTGTGGAATTGTAACTAGTGGGTGGTGGTGGTGGGAAACCTGTAACTAGTGGATGGTGGTGGTGGTGAAAAGTAACTAGTGGGTGATGGTGGTGGTGGGTGTTACGGCCCTCTGGGGTCGCAACTGGGTTCTTTCTCTGATGTTGTTAGAGTTAGGGTATTCGGCCCCAAGCTAGTAGTGGCTTTCAAGGGGTGTGTTCCGCAACGCAAGTAAATTAAAGGGGAAGGGATAAAACTGCTCTCTATTAAATATATATTCGCACCACCACCATAAATAAATATATAAACAGTCACACGCTGTTGCTATTACTACACTTATTTACAATAATAACTTCTTCGAAGACACGGGATGCTCCACGGTGCTGAACGATGCTAAGCCCTTGATCCTCTTCTCGTGGCCTCTCGACGAATCCTTTGATTCCCACGGCGAGTCTACCCCGGCCACAGACCAGCCAAATCACAGTTCCACTGGGTGCACCGTCGTGGAGGTCGTCAACCACAAATCCAGCCTATAGCTGGCAGGTTCCAATCAGCGACGCTGCGTAGGCCACTCCACGACCGATACTAGGGTTGCAAGCCCTAGGCAGGAGCCTCGTGTGATTCCACAGATCACTCTCCTCACCACAATACCCCAGTGGTTAGTCTTCTCCACTAGTCAGCCCCGGAGTACGACAATCCCTGGTTCTGCCACCTCACAGGCAGGCAAACACAACAGTGTTCATCCGGGGGGGTGACTCACAGCTTCTGCAGCTAACACTTGGAGTTTCTACGGCTGCCTTGGGTAGACTAATCCAACGTCCACTACAGCAGTCCCAGGTCGACTCTGTAATCAGACACGTCATCAGTACTAGTTACACTCTAGGGCACCTCACTTACAGGCTTAGACACAAACGTCCACCTATCCACTCCATACATGGCGTTGCTGTCTAAGCGCCACCTCACCAGAGGTCAGCAGCGGCTATGTTATGAGCTAATTAGGACAGGAAACCAGCCACTGTGGCCGGTATATCCTGTCCTCACTAGATGGCGCTGTCCATTTGGAGGGGGTTTCGGGAGCTGACCCACAGATGGCGTGGTCGTCACAGCTCCATGCTCGGACGCTGGGCTCGGGTCCGTAACACCTCCCCACCAAAAGAATTTGGTTTGGGGTTCTATAAAGAAAAACACAAACCAAATTAGTACGTGGATACAACTCCAAATGGACTCACGTACACTATAAACTGGAGCGGCGAGGCTGTCTTGTCCACAGAACTGTACATTGGGGAACTCTGGCATGAAGGAAACTTGCAGATGGAAGACGATGATCTGCCTGATGTGATCTTCCACACCTCTACTGCGATGTCAAGCAGGAGCAAAATCTCACGTGTCTCGAGTAAGGATTGATATTGACGCGATCCAGGGTGAATCTACACTTCCCTGTGTCGTGACACCGATGACGGCTGATCACGGACGGCATTTCTGGTACCAGTCCGGTAGTCGTTCAGGGTGATGGGAACCTGGAATACAGGGGTTTGATTATTTAGAGCGACAGCGACAGTGGGTAGGTCAGTACTTACAGCATACGCCTCTACTAGGCTCACACCTAGTTCCAACAGAGCTGCTCGTACATCGAGGATGGCATTCGCTCTGCCACCGTCAGGTCGACCAACGTTCCGTATAACGTTGTACCTTGCCATACTGCAAGTACTCAGGTGCCTTCACTCCAGACTCTAGGGTATCCGTGGGCGTTTGTACACGAGGCCTCACTTCTCGCTCAGTCGCTTCTGCCATCATAACCTCATGCTTCTTGTCGGAAAACGAATCAGGAGACTCTGCTAGAATGCTCTCGATCTGTAGGGTAGAGGACAAATTAAACATGTTATTTAATTCCGGGTCTGTCTGTACCTGGACATTACCAATGCCAGGCGTTACCTCGGACCTTGCTGTTCCGGCTGACTCGTCCACAATCTTGGGATGATTGTTGCTCCAATCTGTCACCAAGTCGTTGGCTAGTACCAAGTCAACCCCAGCTATAGGGAGGGTATCGACTACTGCCAACGCACATTTGCCGCTGAAGTAAGGCGAGTCGAGATGTACCGGCACTAAGGGGGCGATGTACTGCGTCCTAGGAAACCCAACCAGGATAACCTTTTGTCTCCCTTCCACACTCACTCCCTCGGGTAACGAGTTTTTCACGATCAGGGACTGGGCTGCTCCACTATCTCTGAGTACTACAACTGATCTACCAGTATGATCACTCGTTACATACCCGCCTGAAGTGTGTGGGGAAAACAATCTTGGTTCTTCCCGAGTAGTCGTAGACTGGCCTCCTGCTGGTGGTGTCACACAGCTCATCAACATCACCTCCCTACGTGGGCCGCTACCTCTTCTGCCTCGGCACATAGCAGCTACATGCCCTTTCTGCCCACAAGTCCAGCACACCATATTCCTCCTCGGACTCCGGTGTTTCGGACTGTTAGGACTAGTCCTTCGACGGCTACTTGGGGACGTCTTCACAGCGCTTTGTGGGACGGGTCTCTCCTCTTCCTAATGAGGTTTGTCAAACCGGCGTGGGTAATTCCTTGGGACATACTTAGCAGAAGGCCTATGCGTTAAAATGTACTCTTCAGCCTTGGTGGCTGCCGCACGTAAGGTCTCTACCTGCTGCTCTTCTAAGTATGTCTTCAGGTCTCTGGACAGACAGCCTTTGAAGTCCTCTAACAGTATGAGTTGCTCGATGTCTTCTTTGGTCTCCACCTTCCGAGAGGCACACCATTCCTGGAAAAGTCGCTCCTTGATGGTCACGAATTCGGTGAAAGTGTGCTCTGAGGTCTTTTTCAGGTTTCTGAACTTCTGCCTGTAAGCCTCAGGTACCAATTGGTACGCCATGAGCACCACCTTCTTCACCTTGTCGTAATCGCCGGAGTCATCAAGGGACAATGTGGAGCAGGCGATTTGGGCCTTCCCAGTCAAGACAGACTGTATCATGATGGCCCAATTCTCCTTTGGCCACTCCAAAGAGGCTGCGACTTTCTCGAAGTCCGCGAAGAACTTCGAAACTTCCTTCTCGTTGAACTTCGGGACCATTTTGATGTTCCTCACCGGATCGAAAATACTCGTGTTCGTTGTTTGTCTCCCGCCGCCTAATCGCAATACTTCTAGCTCATGTTGTCTCTCTCTTTCTTTTTCTTCTCTCTCTCGCTCTTCTCTTTCTCGTTTCTCTTCTCTTTCTCGCTCTTCTCTTTCTCGTTTCTCTTCTCTTTCTCGCTCTTCTCTTTCTTGTTTCTCTGCTCTTTCTCGCTCTTCTCTTCTTTCTTCTCGTTCTAATTCTAAACGCCTCATCTCTAATTCTTTTCCTAATCTCTCTCTTTCCATTTCTAATTTCTTATCTTCTCTCTCTCTCGCTTTCTCTTCTCTCTCTTTAGCGATTTCTAGCTTTTTCCATTCTATTTCACGGTAGATCTCTAATTCACGCATTTTCACAGTAAGTAAACTTATATTTAGTTCACTCTCATCACTTTCGACATCACTACCCTTACCTTCCTTTTCAGTGGAAGCTACTTCTTCACTTTCTTTTGTACCTTGTGCCTCACTTTCGTGTTTCTCCTCGGCCTTCAAATGCCGGTGAACCTTGGACAAGATCTCCACACGGGAATCACTGGCACGTATCTTAATCTCCAGGTAGGCATTTACTAACACAAGTTCTGGTTTCCCCAGATATTTTAATCTGGCAAGACAGTCCTCCCAGTTCAGAAAAGCCTGAACATCGTCCAGATCGTCGATGGTCGCTTTTTCTGCCATTGTCACTGAGATGGAACACTAGCACTTAACACACCGCTTTCACGTTAGCACTTAATCCACCGCTTTCACGTTAGCACTTAACGCACCGAGCACTGTTCTACGTCAATATTGCACTTTATCGCACCTAACACTGCACTTGCCAATATTGCACGTAATTACACCGGGCACCGCACTACGCAATATTCCACTTAATCACAGCGAGCACCGCACACTACAATATTGCACTTAATCAGAGCGAGCACCGCACTCTACAATATTGCACTGAATCACTCCGAGCACCGCACAGGACGTATAACGTCCTAATAGTCACACACAGGGGGAATTATTTACAGGGATTGCGCCACTTCACCACCCCTGTCAGACATACTTGACAAGGGGTCGGATCCCGCTGGGGATGCCAATTATGTTACGGCCCTCTGGGGTCGCAACTGGGTTCTTTCTCTGATGTTGTTAGAGTTAGGGTATCCGGCCCCAAGCTAGTAGTGGCTTTCAAGGGGTGTGTTCCGTAACGCAAGTAAATTAAAGGGGATGGGATAAAACTGCTCTTTATTAAGTATATATTCGCACCACCACCATAAATAAATATATAAACAGTCACACGCTGTTACTATTACTACACTTATTTACAATAATAACTTCTTCGAAGACACGGGATGCTCCACGGTGCTGAACGATGCTTAGCCCTTGATCCTCTTCTCGTGGCCTCTCGACGAATCCTTTGATTCCCTCGGCGAGTCTACCCCGGCCACAGGCCAGCCGAATCACAGTCTCACTGGGTGCACCGTTGTGGAGGGCGTCAACCACAAATCCAGCCTATAGCTGGCAGGTTCCAATCAGCGACGCTGCGTAGGCCACTCCACGACCGATACTAGGGTTGCAAGCCCTAGGCGGGAGCCTCGTGTGATTCCACAGATCACTCTCCTCACCACAACACCCCAGTGGTTAGTCTTCTCCACTAGTCAGCCCCGGGGTACGACAATCCCTGGTTCTGCCACCTCACAGGCAGGCTAACACAACAGTGTTCATCCGGGGGGGACTCACAGCTTCTGCAGCTAACACTTGGAGTTTCTACGGCTGCCTTGGGTAGACTAATCCAACGTCCACTACAGCAGTCCCAGGTCGACTCTGTAATCAAACACGTCATCAGTACTAGTTACACTCTAGGGCACCTCACTTACAGGCATAGACACAAACGTCCACCTATCCACTCCATAGATGGCGTTGCTGTCTAAGCGCCACCTCACCAGAGGTCAGCAGCGGCTATGTTATGAGCTAATTAGGATGGGAAACCAGCCACTGTGGCCGGTATATCTTGTCCTCACTAGATGGCGCTGTCCATTTGGAGGGGGTTTCGGGAGCTGACCCACAGATGGCGTGGTCGTCACAGCTCCATGCTCGGACGCTGGGCTCGGGTCCGTAACAGTGGGGAAATGTAACTAGTGGGTGGTGGAGAACTGTAACTAGTGGGTGGTGGTGGTGGGAAACCTGTAACTAGTGGATGGTGGTGGTGGTGAACTGTAACTAGTGGGTGATGGTGGTGGTGGAGAACTGTAACTAGTGGGTGGTGGTGGTGGGGAAATGTAACTAGTGGGTGGTGGCGAACTGTAACTAGTGGGTGGTGGTGGTGAACTGTAACTGGGAGGTTGTGATGGCGATGAACTGTAACTAGTGGATGGTGGAGGTGAACTGTAGCTAGTAAGTGGTGGTGGTGAACTGTAGCTAATGGTTGGTGGTGGTGGGGCACTGTAAATAGTGGGTGGTGATTGTGGTGAACTGTAACTAGTGGGTGGTGGTGATGAACTGTAGCTAATGGTTGGTGGTGGTGGGGCACTGTAAATAGTGGGTGGTGATTGTGGTGAACTGTAACTAGTGGGTGGTGGTGATGAACTGTAGCTAATGGGTGGTAGTGGTGGGGAACTGTAAATAGTGGGTGGTGATTGTGGTGAACTGTAAATAGGCATGTGGTGATGGTGGTGAAATGTAAATAGACGGGTGGTAGTGGTAGTGGACTGTACTTGGTGGGTGGTGGTGGTGAACTGTAACTAGTGAGTGGTGGTGGTGGTGAATTGTAACTAGTGGTTCGTGAGGGGTAAACTGTAACTAGTGGTTAGTGGTGGTGAACTGCAACTAGTGGATGGTGGTGGATGTGGGGAACTGTAACTAGTGGGTGGTGCTGGTGGTGGGGAACTGTATCTGGTGGGTGGTGGTAGTGGTGGGGAACTGTAACTAATGGGTGGTGGTGAACTGTAACTGAGGGGTTGTGATGGCGGTGAACTGTAACTAGTGGATGGTGGTGGTGAACTATAACTAGTGAGTGATGGTGGTGAACTGTAGCTAGTGGTTGGTGGTGGTGGGGCACTGTAACTTGTCGATAGTGGTGGGGAACTGTAACTATTGGGTGGTGGTGGTGGGGAACTGTAACTAGTTGGTGATGGTGAACTGTAACTAGTGAGTGGTAGTGGTGGCGCACTGTAACTAGTGGGTGGTGGTGGTGAACTGAAACTAGTGGTTGGTGGTGTTGAACTGTAACTATTTGTTGGTAGTGGTGATGGTAGGGAACTGTAACTATTGGGTGGTGGTGGTGGTGGTGGGGAACTGTAACTAGTCGGTGGTGATGGTTGTGGGGAACTGTAACTAGTGGGTGGAGGTGGTGAACTGTAACAGGGGGGGTTGTGATGGCAGTGAACTGTAATTTGTGGGTGGAGGTAGTAATGGGGAACTGTAACTAGTGGGTGGTGGGGGTGGGGGGGAACTGTAACTAGTGAATGGTGGTGGTGGGGAACTGTAACTAGTGGGTGATTGTAGTGGTGAACTGTAACTAGTAGGTGGTAGTGGTGAACTGTAACTAGTAGGTGGTAGTGATGGGACAATGTAATTAGTGGGTGGTGGTTTTGGCGGGGAACTGTAACTATTGTGCGGTGGTGGAGAGGAACTGTAACTAGTGGGTGGTGGTGAACTGTATATAGAGGGTAGTGGTGGTGGGGAACTGTAACTAGTAGGTGGTGGTCGTGAATGGTAACTAGTGGGGGGTGGTGAACTGTAACTAGTGGGTAGTGATGGTGGGGAACTGTAACTAGTGGGTGCTCGTCTTGAACTGTAACTAGTGGGTGGTCGTGAAGGGGAACTGTAACTAGTGTGGTGGTGGTGGGGAACTGTAACTAGTAGTTGGTGGTGGTGGTGAACTGTAAGTAGTGGGTGCTGATGGTGGGGAACTGTAACTAGTGGTTAGTGGTGGTGGGGCACTGTACCTAGTGGCTGCTGGTGGTAGTTAACTGTAACTGGTGGGTTGTGGGGAACTGTAACTATTGGGTGGTGGTGGCGGGGAACTGTAACTAGTTGGTGATGGTGAACTGTAACTAGTGAGTGGTAGTGGTGGCGCACTGTAACTAGTGGGTGGTGGTGGTGAACTGTAACTAGTGGTTGGTGGTGGTGAACTGTAACTAATTGTTGGTAGTGGTGGTGGTGGGGAACTAACTATTGGGTGGTGGTGGTGGTGGTGGCGAACTGTAACTAGTGGGTGGTGATGGTGGTGGGGAACTGTAACTAGTACGTGGAGGTAGTGGTGGAGAACCGTAACTAGTGGGTGGTGGGGGTGGTGGTGAACTGTAACTAGTAGTTGGTGTGGGTGAACTGTAACTGTGGGGGTTGTGATGGCGGTGAACTGTAACTAGTGGGTGGAGGTGTTGTGGGGAACTGTAACTAGTGGGTGGTGGGGGTGGTGGGGAACTGTAACTAGTGGGTGGTGATGGAGGAGGTAAACTGTAACTAGAAGGTGGTGGTGGAGAACTGTAACTAGTGGGTGGCAGTGGTCGCGCATTGTAACTATTGGGTGACGGTGGTGAACTGTAACTAGTGGGTGATGGTGATGGGGAACTGTAACTAGTGGGTGGTGGTAGGGAACTGTAACTAGTGGGTGGTGGTGAACTGTAAATAGTGGGTGGTTGTGGTGGTGGTCTCTAACTAGTGAATGGTGGTGGTGTTGAACTGTAACTAGTGGTTGGTGGTGATGAACTGTAACTGGTGGGTGGTAGTTGGGAACTGTAACTAGTGGTTGGTGGTAGGGAACTGTAACTAGTGAGTGGTAGTGGTGGGAAACCTGTAACTAATGGGTGGTGGCAGAGGGGGAACTGTAACTAATCGGTGGTGGTGGTGCACTGTAATTAGTGGTTGGTTATGATGGTGAACTGTAACAAGTGGGTAGTGGTGGTGGTCAGGAACTGTAACTAGTGGGTGATGGTTGTAGGGCACTGTAACTAGGTGCTTTTACATTATTATCTAATTAAGGTGCTTTTACAAGGTAGTGGTGGTGGTGGGGATCCGTAGCTAGTGGGTAGTGGTGGTGAACAGTAACTAGTGGGTGGTGGTGGTGGTGAACTGTAACTAGTGGGTGGTGGTGGTGGTGAACTGTAACTAGTGGGTGGTGGTGGTGGTGAACTGTAACTAGTGGGTGGTGGTGGTGGTGAACTGTAACTAGTGGGTGGTGGTGGTGAACTAACTTGTGGATGGTGGTAGTAGTGAAATGTAACTTGTGGGTGATCGTGGTGGGGAACTGTAACTATAGGGTTTTGGTGGTAGTGAACTGTAACTAGTGGGTGGAGGTCGGGATCTGTAACTAGTGGGTGGTAGTGGTGGTGAACGGTAACTAGTTGTTGGTGGTAGTGGGGAACTGTAATTAGTGGTTGGTGGTGGTGAGGAACTGTAATTAGTGGTAGGTGGTAGTGGGGAACTGTAACTATTGGATGGTGGTGATGAATAGTAACTAGTAGGTGGTGGTGGTGGCTAACTGTACTTAGTAGGTGGTAGTGGTGGTGGTGAACATTAACTAGTGGGTGGTGGTGGTGGTGAACTGTAACTAGTGGGTGGTGGTGGTGGTGAACTGTAACTAGTTGCTGGTGGTGGTGCCGAACTGTAAGTAGTGGGTGGTGGTGGTGGTGGCGAACTGTAACTAGTGGGTGGTGGTGGTGGTGAACTGTTACTAGTGGGTGGTGGTGGTAAAAGGTAATTAGTGGGCGGTGGAGGTGAACTGTAACTAGAGGGTGGTAGTGGGTAACTGTAACTAGTGTGTGGTGGTGGTGAACTGTAACTAGTTGTGGTGGTGGTGAACTGTTACTAGTTGTGGTGGTGATGAACTGTAACTAGTGGGTGGTGGAGGTGAACAATAACTAGTGGGTGGTGGGTGGTGGAGGTGGTAAAATGTAAATTGTTGATGGTGGTAGTGGTCAACTGTAACTAGTGGGTGATGGTGGTGTTGACGAGCAACTAGTGTGTGGTTGTAGTGGGGCACCGTAATTAGTGGGTGGTAGTGGTGGGGAACTGAAACTAGTGGGTGGTGGTGGTGGTGAACTGTAACTAGTGGGTGGTGGTGGTGGTGAACTGTAACTAGTGGGTGGTGGTGAACTGTAACTAGTGGGTGGTGGTGGTGGGGAACTGAAACTAGTGGGTGGTAGTGGTGGGGAACTGAAACTAGTGGGTGGTGGTGGTGGTAAACTGTAACTAGTAGGTGGTGGTGGTGGTGAACTGTAACTAGTGGGTGGTGGTGGTGGTGAACTGTAACTAGTGGGTGGTGGTGGTGGGGAACTTGAAATAGTGGGTGGTTGTGGTGGGGCACTGTAAATAGTGGGTGGTGGTGGTGGGGACTTGTAACTAGTAGGTGGTAGTGGTGGGCCTCTGTATCTAGTGTGTGGTGGTGGGGTACTGAAACTACTAGTAGTGCTGGTGGTGGGGAACTGTAACTAGTGGGTGGTGGTGGTGGTGGTGATTTGTTAATAGTGGGTGGTAGTGGTGGGGCACTGTAACAAGTGGGTGATGGTCGTGAACTGTAACAAGTGGGTGGTGGTGGTGGGGATCTGTAACTAGTAAGTGGTGGTGGTGGAGATCTGTAACTAGTAAGTGGTGGTGGGGATCTGTAATTAGTAAGTGGTGGTGGTGGGGATGTGTAACTAGTGGGTGGTGGTGAACTGTAACTAGGTGGTGGTGGTGGTGGTGGTGGTGAACTGTAACTAGTGGGTGTTGGTGGTGGTGAACTGTAACTAGTGGGTGGTGGTGGTTGGGAATTGTAACTAGTGGGTGGTTGTGGTGATGAACTGTAACTTTTGGGTGGTGGTGGTTTTGAACTGTAACTAGTGGGTGGTGGTGGTTGTGCATTGTAACTAGTGGGTGGTGGTGGTTGGGAACTGTAACTAGTGGAAGGTTGTGGTGATGAACTGAAACTTTTGGGGGGTGGTGGTTGGGCATTGTAACTAGTGGGTGGTGGTGGTGAACTGTAACTAGTGGGTGGTGGTGGGGGGCACTATAACTAGTGGGTGGTTGTGGTGGTGGGGAACTGTATGTTGTGGGTGTGGTGGTGGTGGGGCACTGTAACTAGTGGGTGGTGGTAGTGATCTGTAACTAGTGGTTGATGGTGGTGGTAAACTGTAACTAGTGGGTGGTGCTGGGATCTGTAACTAGTAGGTGATGGTGTTGGGGCACTATAACTAGTGGGTGGGGGTGGTGGGGAACTGTAACTATTGGGTGGTGGTGGTGAACTGTAACTTGTGGGTGGTGGTGGTAGGGCATTGTAACTAGTTGTTGGTGGTGGTGGGGAACTGTAACTAGTTGGTGGTGGTGTGGTGAACTGTAAATAGTTGGTGGTGGTGAGGTGAACTGTAACTAGTTGGTGATAGTGGTTAAATGTAACTAGTGGGTGGTAGTGGTGGTTGGACACTGTAACTAGTGGGTGGAGGTGGTGGGGATCTGTAATTAGTGGGTGGTGGTAGGGCACTGTAATTTGTGGGTTGTGGTGTTGCACAGTAACTAGTGTTTGGTGGTGGTAGGGAACTATAACTAGTGGGTAGTGTTGGTGGGAGACTGTAACTAGTGGGTGTTTCTGGTGTGTATCTGTAACTAGTGGGTGGTGGTGATGGGGATCTGTAACTAGTGGGTGGTGATAGGGAGCTGTAACTAGTGGGTGGTGGTGGTGGTGAACTGTAACTAGTGGGTGGTGATGGTTGGGATCTGTAAATATTGGGTGGTGGTGGTAGTGATGATCTGTAACTAGTGGATGGTGGTTGTGAACTGTAACTAGTGGATGGTGGTGAGGCACTGTAACTAGTGATTGGTGGTGGTAGTGAACTGTAACTAGTTAGCGGTGGTGGCGGGGAACAGTAACTAGTGGGATGTGGTCGTAGTGAACTGTAACTAGTGGGTTGTGGTGGTAGTGAACTGTTACTAGTGAGGGGTGGTGAACTGTTACTAGTGGGTGGTGGTGAACTGTAACTAGTTTGTGGTTATGGTGGTGGGGAACTGTAACTAGTGGGCGGTGGTGCTAGGGAACTGTCACTTGTGGGTGGTGGTGGTGGTGAACTGTAACTAGTGGGTGGTTGTTGTGAGGAACTGTAAGTAGTGGGTGGTGGTGGGGAACTGTAACTAGTGGGTGGTGGTGGGGAACTGTAACTAGTGGGTAGTAGTGGTGGTGAACGGTAACTAGTTGTTGGTGGTAGTGGGGAACTGTAATTAGTGGTTGGTGGTGGTGAGGAACTGTAATTAGTGGTAGGTGGTAGTGTGGAACTGTAACTATTGGATAGTGGTGATGAACATTAACTAGTAGGTGGTGGTGGTGGCGAACTGTAATTAGTAGGTGGTGGTGGTGGTGAACATTAACTATTGGGTGGTGGTGGTGGTGGTGAACTGTAACTAGCGGGTCGTGGTATTGGTGGTGAACTGTAACTAGTTGCTGGTGGTAGTGCCGAACTGTAAGTAGTGGGTGGTGGTGGTGGTGGCGAACTGTAACTAGTGTGTGGTGGTGGTGAACTGTAACTAGTTGTGGTGGTGGTAAACTGTTACTAGTTGTGGTGGTGATGAACTGTAAGTAGTGGGTGGTGGAGGTGAACAATAACTAGTGGGTGGTGGATGGTGGAGGTGGTAAAATGAAAATTGTTGATGGTGGTAGTGGTCAACTGTAACTAGTGGGTGATGGTGGTGTTGATCAGCAACTAGTGGGTGGTTGTAGTGGGGCACCGTAACTAGTGGGTGGTAGTGGTGGGGAACTGAAACTAGTGGGTGGTGGTGGTGGTGAACTGTAACTAGTGGGTGGTGGTTGTGGGGAATTGTAACTAGTGAGTGGTGGTGGTGAACTGTAACTAGTTTATGTTGGTGGTGGTGAACTGTAACTAGTGTGTGGTTGTTGTGGGGCACTGTAAATAGTGGGTGGTGGTGGGGACTTGTAACTAGTGGGTGGTGGTGGTGGTGGTGATTTCTTAATAGTGGGTGGTAGTGGTGGGGCCCTGTAACAAGTGGGTGATGGTCGTGAACTGTAACTAGTGGGTGGTGGTGGTGGGGATCTGTAAATAGTAAGTGGTGGTGGTGGAGATCTGTAACTAGTAAGTGGTGGTGGTGGGGTTCTGTATTTAGTAAGTGGTGGTGGTGGTGGTGGGGATGTATAAGTAGTGGGTGGTTGTGAACTGTAACTAGTTGGTGGTGGTGGTGGTGGTGAACTGTAACTAGTGGATGTTGGTGGTGGTGAACTGTAACTAGTGGGTGGTGGTGGTTGGGCATTGTAACTAGTGGGTGGTTGTGGTGATGAACTGTAACTTTGGGTGGTGGTGGTGTTGAACTGTAAGTAGTGGGTGGTGGTGGTTGTGCATTGTAACTAGTGGGTGGTGGTGGTTGGGAACTGTAACTAGAGGGTGGTTGTGGTGATGAACTGAAACTTTTGGGGGGTGGTGGTTGGGCATTGTAACTAGTGGGTGGTGGTGGTGAACTGTAACTAGTGGGTGGTGATGGGGGGGGGGGGCACTATAACTAGTGGGTGGTGGTGGTGGTTGGGAACTGTATCTTGTGGGTGTGGTGGTGGTGGGGCACTGTAACTAGTGGGTGGTGGTAGTGATCTGTAACTAGTGGTTGATGGTGGTGGTAAACTGTAACTTGTGGGTGGTGCTGGGATCTGTAACTAGTAGGTGATGGTGTTGGGGCACTATAACTAGTGGGTGGGGGTGGTGGGGAACTGTAACTATTGGGTGGTGGTGGTGAACTGTAACTTGTGGGTGGTGGTGGTAGGGCATTGTAACTAGTTGTTGGTGGTGGTGGGGAACTGTAACTAGTTGGTGGTGGTGTGGTGAACTGTAAATAGTTGGTGGTGGTGAGGTGAACTGTAACTAGTTGGTGATAGTGGTTAAATGTAACTAGTGGGTGGTAGTGGTGGTTGGACACTGTAACTAGTGGGTGGAGGTGGTGGGGATCTGTAATTAGTGGGTGGTGGTAGGGCACTGTAATTTGTGGGTTGTGGTGTTGCACAGTAACTAGTGTTTGGTGGTGGTAGGGAACTATAACTAGTGGGTAGTGTTGGTGGGAGACTGTAACTAGTGGGTGTTTCTGGTGTGTATCTGTAACTAGTGGGTGGTGGTGATGGGGATCTGTAACTAGTGGGTGGTGATGGTTGGGATCTGTAAATATTGGGTGGTGGTGGTAGTGATGATCTGTAACTAGTGGATGGTGGTTGTGAACTGTAACTAGTGGATGGTGGTGAGGCACTGTAACTAGTGATTGGTGGTGGTAGTGAACTGTAACTAGTTAGTGGTGGTGGCGGGGAACAGTAACTAGTGGGATGTGGTCGTAGTGAACTGTAACTAGTGGGTTGTGGTGGTAGTGAACTGTTACTAGTGAGGGGTGGTGAACTGTTACTAGTGGGTGGTGGTGAACTGTAACTAGTTTGTGGTTATGGTGGTGGGGAACTGTAACTAGTGGGCGGTGGTGCTAGGGAACTGTCACTTGTGGGTGGTGGTGGTGGTGAACTGTAACTAGTGGGTGGTTGTTGTGAGGAACTGTAAGTAGTGGGTGGTGGTGGGGAACTGTAACTAGTGGGTGGTGGTGGGGAACTGTAACTAGTGGGTAGTAGTGGTGGTGAACGGTAACTAGTTGTTGGTGGTAGTGGGGAACTGTAATTAGTGGTTGTTGGTGGTGAGGAACTGTAATTAGTGGTAGGTGGTAGTGTGGAACTGTAACTATTGGATAGTGGTGATGAACATTAACTAGTAGGTGGTGGTGGTGGCGAACTGTAATTAGTAGGTGGTGGTGGTGGTGAACATTAACTATTGGGTGGTGGTGGTGGTGGTGAACTGTAACTAGCGGGTCGTGGTATTGGTGGTGAACTGTAACTAGTTGCTGGTGGTAGTGCCGAACTGTAAGTAGTGGGTGGTGGTGGTGGTGGCGAACTGTAACTAGTGTGTGGTGGTGGTGAACTGTAACTAGTTGTGGTGGTGGTAAACTGTTACTAGTTGTGGTGGTGATGAACTGTAAGTAGTGGGTGGTGGAGGTGAACAATAACTAGTGGGTGGTGGATGGTGGAGGTGGTAAAATGAAAATTGTTGATGGTGGTAGTGGTCAACTGTAACTAGTGGGTGATGGTGGTGTTGATCAGCAACTAGTGGGTGGTTGTAGTGGGGCACCGTAACTAGTGGGTGGTAGTGGTGGGGAACTGAAACTAGTGGGTGGTGGTGGTGGTGAACTGTAACTAGTGGGTGGTGGTTGTGGGGAATTGTAACTAGTGAGTGGTGGTGGTGAACTGTAACTAGTTTATGTTGGTGGTGGTGAACTGTAACTAGTGGGTGGTTGTTGTGGGGCACTGTAAATAGTGGGTGGTGGTGGGGACTTGTAACTAGTGGGTGGTGGTGGTGGTGGTGATTTCTTAATAGTGGGTGGTAGTGGTGGGGCCCTGTAACAAGTGGGTGATGGTCGTGAACTGTAACTAGTGGGTGGTGGTGGTGGGGATCTGTAAATAGTAAGTGGTGGTGGTGGAGATCTGTAACTAGTAAGTGGTGGTGGTGGGGTTCTGTATTTAGTAAGTGGTGGTGGTGGTGGTGGGGATGTATAAGTAGTGGGTGGTTGTGAACTGTAACTAGTTGGTGGTGGTGGTGGTGGTGAACTGTAACTAGTGGATGTTGGTGGTGGTGAACTGTAACTAGTGGGTGGTGGTGGTTGGGCATTGTAACTAGTGGGTGGTTGTGGTGATGAACTGTAACTTTGGGTGGTGGTGGTGTTGAACTGTAAGTAGTGGGTGGTGGTGGTTGTGCATTGTAACTAGTGGGTGGTGGTGGTTGGGAACTGTAACTAGAGGGTGGTTGTGGTGATGAACTGAAACTTTTGGGGGGTGGTGGTTGGGCATTGTAACTAGTGGGTGGTGGTGGTGAACTGTAACTAGTGGGTGGTGATGGGGGGGGGGGCACTATAACTAGTGGGTGGTGGTGGTGGTTGGGAACTGTATCTTGTGGGTGTGGTGGTGGTGGGGCACTGTAACTAGTGGGTGGTGGTAGTGATCTGTAACTAGTGGTTGATGGTGGTGGTAAACTGTAACTTGTGGGTGGTGCTGGGATCTGTAACTAGTAGGTGATGGTGTTGGGGCACTATAACTAGTGGGTGGGGGTGGTGGGGAACTGTAACTATTGGGTGGTGGTGGTGAACTGTAACTTGTGGGTGGTGGTGGTAGGGCATTGTAACTAGTTGTTGGTGGTGGTGGGGAACTGTAACTAGTTGGTGGTGGTGTGGTGAACTGTAAATAGTTGGTGGTGGTGAGGTGAACTGTAACTAGTTGGTGATAGTGGTTAAATGTAACTAGTGGGTGGTAGTGGTGGTTGGACACTGTAACTAGTGGGTGGAGGTGGTGGGGATCTGTAATTAGTGGGTGGTGGTAGGGCACTGTAATTTGTGGGTTGTGGTGTTGCACAGTAACTAGTGTTTGGTGGTGGTAGGGAACTATAACTAGTGGGTAGTGTTGGTGGGAGACTGTAACTAGTGGGTGTTTCTGGTGTGTATCTGTAACTAGTGGGTGGTGGTGATGGGGATCTGTAACAGGTGGGTGGTGATAGGGAGCTGTAACTAGTGGGTGGTGGTGGTGGTGAACTGTAACTAGTGGGTGGTGATGGTTGGGATCTGTAAATATTGGGTGGTGGTGGTAGTGATGATCTGTAACTAGTGGATGGTGGTTGTGAACTGTAACTAGTGGATGGTGGTGAGGCACTGTAACTAGTGATTGGTGGTGGTAGTGAACTGTAACTAGTTAGTGGTGGTGGCGGGGAACAGTAACTAGTGGGATGTGGTCGTAGTGAACTGTAACTAGTGGGTTGTGGTGGTAGTGAACTGTTACTAGTGAGGGGTGGTGAACTGTTACTAGTGGGTGGTGGTGAACTGTAACTAGTTTGTGGTTATGGTGGTGGGGAACTGTAACTAGTGGGCGGTGGTGCTAGGGAACTGTCACTTGTGGGTGGTGGTGGTGGTGAACTGTAACTAGTGGGTGGTTGTTGTGAGGAACTGTAAGTAGTGGGTGGTGGTGGGGAACTGTAACTAGTGGGTGGTGGTGGGGAACTGTAACTAGTGGGTAGTAGTGGTGGTGAAAGGTAACTAGTTGTTGGTGGTAGTGGGGAACTGTAATTAGTGGTTGGTGGTGGTGAGGAACTGTAATTAGTGGTAGGTGGTAGTGTGGAACTGTAACTATTGGATAGTGGTGATGAACATTAACTAGTAGGTGGTGGTGGTGGCGAACTGTAATTAGTAGGTGGTGGTGGTGGTGAACATTAACTATTGGGTGGTGGTGGTGGTGGTGAACTGTAACTAGCGGGTCGTGGTATTGGTGGTGAACTGTAACTAGTTGCTGGTGGTAGTGCCGAACTGTAAGTAGTGGGTGGTGGTGGTGGTGGCGAACTGTAACTAGTGTGTGGTGGTGGTGAACTGTAACTAGTTGTGGTGGTGGTAAACTGTTACTAGTTGTGGTGGTGATGAACTGTAACTAGTGGGTGGTGGAGGTGAACAATAACTAGTGGGTGGTGGATGGTGGAGGTGGTAAAATGTAAATTGTTGATGGTGGTAGTGGTCAACTGTAACTAGTGGGTGATGGTGGTGTTGATCAGCAACTAGTGGGTGGTTGTAGTGGGGCACCGTAACTAGTGGGTGGTAGTGGTGGGGAACTGAAACTAGTGGGTGGTGGTGGTGGTGAACTGTAACTAGTGAGTGGTGGTGGTGGTGAACTGTAACTAGTGGGTGGTGGTTGTGGGGAATTGTAACTAGTGAGTGGTGGTGGTGAACTGTAACTAGTTTATGTTGGTGGTGGTGAACTGTAACTAGTGGGTGGTTGTTGTGGGGCACTGTAAATAGTGGGTGGTGGTGGGGACTTGTAACTAGTGGGTGGTGGTGGTGGTGATTTCTTAATAGTGGGTGGTAGTGGTGGGGCCCTGTAACAAGTGGGTGATGGTCGTGAACTGTAACTAGTGGGTGGTGGTGGTGGGGATCTGTAAATAGTAAGTGGTGGTGG
Source organism: Procambarus clarkii (assembly GCF_040958095.1). Taxonomy (NCBI): domain Eukaryota; kingdom Metazoa; phylum Arthropoda; class Malacostraca; order Decapoda; family Cambaridae; genus Procambarus; species Procambarus clarkii. The sequence continues at coordinate 13,839,100 of NC_091170.1, forward strand.
TGGAGATCTGTAACTAGTAAGTGGTGGTGGTGGGGATCTGTAATTAGTAAGTGGTGGTGGTGGTGGTGGGGATGTATAAGTAGTGGGTGGTTGTGAACTGTAACTAGTTGGTGGTGGTGGTGGTGGTGAACTGTAACTAGTGGGTGGTGGTGGTTGGGCATTGTAACTAGTGGGTGGTTGTGGTGATGAACTGTAACTTTGGGTGGTGGTGGTGTTGAACTGTAACTAGTGGGTGGTGGTGGTTGTGCATTGTAACTAGTGGGTGGTGGTGGTTGGGAACTGTAACTAGTGGGTGGTTGTGGTGATGAACTGAAACTTTTGGGGGGTGGTGGTTGGGCATTGTAACTAGTGGGTGGTGGTGGTGAACTGTAACTAGTGGGTGGTGATGGGGGGGGGCACTATAACTAGTGGGTGGTGGTGGTGGTTGGGAACTGTATCTTGTGGGTGTGGTGGTGGTGGGGCACTGTAACAAGTGGGTGGTGGTAGTGATCTGTAACTAGTGGTTGATGGTGGTGGTAAACTGTAACTTATGGGTGGTGCTGGGATCTGTAACTAGTAGGTGATGGTGTTGGGGCACTATAACTAGTGGGTGGGGGTGGTGGGGAACTGTAACTATTGGGTGGTGGTGGTGAACTGTAACTTGTGGGTGGTGGTGGTAGGGCATTGCAACTAGTTATTGGTGGTGGTGGGGAACTGTATCTAGTTGGTGGTGGTGTGGTGAACTGTAAATAGTTGGTGGTAGTGAGGTGAACTGTAACTAGTAGGTGATGGTGGTTAAATGTAACTAGTGGGTGGTAGTGGTGGTTGGACACTGTAACTAGTGGGTGGGGGTGGTGGGATCTGTAATTAGTGGGTGCTGGTAGGGCACTGTAATTTGTGTGTTGTGGTGTTGCACAGTAACTAGTGTTTGGTGGTGGTAGTGAACTATAACTAGTGGGTGGTGATGGTTGGGATCTGTAAATATTGGGTGGTGGTGGTGGTAGTGATGATCTGTAACTAGTGGGTGGTGGTTGTGAACTGTAACTTGTGGATGGTGGTGGTGAGAAACTGTAAATAGTGGATTGTGGTGAGGCAATGTAACTAGTGATTGGTGGTGGTAGTGAACTGTAACTAGTTAGTGGTGGTGGCGGGGAACAGTAACTAGTGGGTAGTAGTGGTGGGGAACTGTAACTAGTGGGTGGTGGTTGTGAAGAACTGTAACTAGTGGGTTGTGGTGGGTAACTAAAATTAGTGGGTTGTGGTGGTCTAGAACTGTAACTATTGGATGGTGGCTGGGAACTGTAAATAATGGGTGGAGGTGGTGATCTGTAACTAGTGATTTGTGGTGGTGAACTGTTACTAGTGAGTGGTGGTGGTGGAGAACTGTAACTAGTGGGTGGTGGTGGGGAACTGTAACTAGTGGGATGTGGTCGTAGTGAACTGTAACTAGTGGGTGGTGGTGGTAGTGAACTGTTACTAGTGGGTGGTGGTGAACTGTAACTAGTGATGGTGGTGGTGGGTAACTGTAACTAGTGGGCGGTGGTGCAGGGGAACAGTCACTAGTGGGTGGTGGTGGTGTGGAACTGTAACTAGTGGGTGGTCGTGGTGGGGAACTGTAACTAGTGGGTGGTGGTGGTGGGACACTGTAAGTAGTGGGTGCTGGTGGTGGGACACTGTAACTAGTGGGTGCTGGTGGTGGTGAACTGTAACTAGTGGGTGGTTGTTAAGGCCATCTCGGGTCGCAACCGGGTTCTTACTCTGATGTTGCTAGAGGAATGGTATCCGGCCCCAAGCCAGTAGTGACTTTCAAGGGATGAGATCCGTAACGCAAGTAAATTAAAGATGAAGGGAAATAAAGTCAAAAACTTAATAATATAATTACCGCCACCAATAAATAATATATAAAAGGTTACACAGGGAGGGGGGGGTTAAACACTATTATGTGCAGCGTAGTCTTCTTCTGAATACGCGAAGTATTCCACGGTGCTCGACGATGCTAAGGTCTTAGTCCTCTGGTGGCCTCACGACGAATCCTTCGATTCTCTGAGTCTACCCTGGCCACAGGCCAGCCAAATCACAATTCCACTGGGGGCACCGTCGTGGAGGCCATCAACCACAAGTCCAGCCGGTAGCTGGCAGGTTCTAATCAGCGGCACTGGTTAGGCCACTCCACGATCGATACTAAGGTCGCGAACCCTAGTCAGGAGCCTCGTGTGATCCCACAGACCACTCTCCTCGCCACAACACCCCAGTGGTTAAGCGTCTCCACCAGTCGGTCCCGGGTATGACAATCCCTCAACTGCCACTTCACAGGCAGGGTAACACCACAGTGTTCATCCGGGGGCGACTCACAGCTGCTGCAGCAAACACTTGGAGACAATTCGGCTGCCTTGGGTAGACTCCTCCAACTTCCATTACAGCAGTCCCAGGTCGACTCTGTAATCAGACACGTCATCTGTAACGATTACACACTAGGGCACGTCACTTACCGGCTCAGACCCAAACGCCAACCTATCCACTCCATAGATGGCGTTGCTGTCTGAGCGCCACCTCACCAGAGGTTAGCAGCGGCTGTGTTATGAGCTGATCAGGACGGGAAACTATCCCTTGTGGCTGGTATTTCCTGTCCTCACTTGATGGCGCCGTCCATTTGGAGGGGGTATCGGGAGCTGACCCACAGATGGCGTGGCCGTCACTGCTCCGTGCTCGGACGTTGGGCTCGGGTCCGTAACACCTCCCCACCAAAAGGAATTTGGTTTGGGGTTCTAAAAAGAGAAACACAAACCAAATTAGTACGGGGACACAACTCCAAATGGACTCACATACGCTCAGAACTGGAATGACGAGGCTGTCTTGTCCACAGAACTGTACTACTGGGGAACTCTGGCATGAAGGAAACTTGCAGGTGGAAGACGATGATCTGCCTGATGTAATCTTCCACACCTCCACTGCGATGCCAAGCAGGGGCATCATCTCACACCTCTCGAGTAAGGATCGGTGTAGACACGGTCTGGGGCGACTCGACTCTTCCCTGTGTCGTGGCACCGATGATGGCTGGTCACAGACGGCATTTCTAGTATCGGTCCGGCGGCCCTTCAGGGAGACGGGAACCTGGAATACAGGGGTATGATAATTTAGAGTGACAGCATTAGTGGGTAAGACAGTACTTACAGCATACGCCTCTACTAGGCCCACACCTAGTTCCAACAGGGCTGCTTGTATACCGCAGATGGCATTTGCTCTGCCACCGTCAGGTCGACCAACGTTCCGTATAATGCTGCATTTAGGCTCAGCAATCACGCGGGGGGTGTCAACCTGTCGGAAACAGTCACTTATATTATCATATCTCGTACCTCCTGTATCAACCATCACCTTCCAGGTCCCTTCTTCGACTGCACCCCTCACTGTGCACGTCTCCAATCCCTGGGACCCCCTCGCGATGTTCGTGGGAGCCATCATCTGTCGGGTCGTCCACTGGCCCTTACTGAGAACACACACAAGAACAAAAAATACCGCTAAGATACATTCGGTTAATTTAGGGACAAGTTTCCTGAGCCTGTCATGTCCATAGCCGGCAATATCCACTAGCCTGGTTTGGACCAAAGAGGGCACTAGACCTTTCGAACATACCTCACATACCTCTGATGTCTGGGGAATCTCTGGCCGGTTCAATGAACGCTGTACCTTGCCATACCGCAAGTACACATCCGCCTTCGCTCCAGACTCTTTGGTATCCGTGGGTACTTGCACACGAGACCTCTCTTCATGCTCAGTTGCCTCATGTTCCTTATTGGGAGAAGAATCAGGAGGCTCTGCTAGGATGTTGTCGATCTGTAGGTGAGAGGGAGGATTAAACATATCACCTGATTCCGGGTCTGACTGTACCTGGACATTACCACTGCCTGCTGTTACCTCAGACCTTGCTGTTCCGGCTGACTCGTCCGCGACCTTGGGAAGATTGTTGCTCCAATCTGTCACCAAGTCTTTGGCTAGTACCACGTCAATCCCAGCTATAGGCAGGGTATCGACTACTGCCAACGCACATGTGCCGCTGAAGTAAGGCGAGTCGAGATGTATCGGCACTAAGGGGGCGATGTACTGCGTCCTAGGAAACCCAACCAGGATAACTTTTTGTCTCCCATCTACACTTACTCCCTCGGGTAACGAGCTTCTAACGATCAGGGACTGGGCTGCTCCACTATCTCTGAGCACTACAACTGATCTACCAGTGTGATCACTCGTTACGTACCCGCCTGAAGTGTGAGGGGAAAACAATCTGGGTTCTTCCTGCATAGTCGTAGACTGGCTTCCTGCTGGTAGTGTCACACAGTTCATCAACATCACCTCCCTACGAGCGCCGCTACCTCTTCTGCCTCGGCACATAGCAGCTACATGCCCTTTCTGCCCACAAGTCCAGCACACCACATTCCTCCTCGGACTCCGGTGTTTCATACTGTTAGGACTAGTCCTTCGAGGGCTACTTGGGGGCGTCTTCTCAGCGCTTCGTGGGACGGGTCTCTCCTCTTCTTGGTGAGGTTTGTCAAACCGGCGTTGGTAATTCCTCGGGACGTACTTAGCAGAAGGCCTATGCGTCAGGATGTATTCCTCAGCCATGGTGGCTGCCGCACTCAAGGTCTCCACCTGCTGCTCCTCTAAGTATGTCTTTAGGTCTCCATACAGACAGTCTTTGAAGTCCTCTAACAGTATGAGCTGCTCGAGGTCTTCTTTGGTCTCCACCTTCCGAGAGGCACACCATTCCTGGAAAAGTCGCTCCTTGATAGTGGGGAATTCGGTGAAAGTGTGCTCTGAGGTCTTTTTCAGGTTCCTGAACTTCTTCCTGTAAGCCTCAGGTACCAATTGGTACGCCATGAGCACGACCTTCTTCACCTTGTCGTAATCGCCAGAGTCATCAAGGGACAACGTGGAGTAGGCGACTTGGGCCTTCCCAGTCAAGACTGACTGTATCATGATGGCCCAATTCTCCCTTGGCCACTCCAAAGAGGCTGCGACTTTCTCGAAGGCTGCGAAGAACTTCGAAACTTCCTTCTCGTTGAACTTCGGGACCATTTTGATGTTCCTCACCGGATCGAAAAGACTTGTGTCCGTCGTTTGCCTCTGACCACCGCCTAACCGCAATACTTCTAGCTTATGTTGTCTCTCTCTTTCCTCTCTGTCTCTTCGTTCTTGCCTGTCTCTTTCTTCTCTCTCTCGTTTCTCTTCCCTTTCTCGTTCTTTTTCTCGTTCTTCTCTTCCTCTTTCTCGTTCTTCTCTTCCTCTTTCTCGTTCTTTTTCTCGTTCTTCTCTTTCTCTTTCTCGTTCTTCTCTTTCTCTTTCTCGTTTCTCGCTCTTCTCTTTCTCTTTCTCGTTTTTCGCTCTCGTTTCTCTTCTCTTTCTCGTTCTTCTCTCCTTTCTTCTAATTCTAGACGACTCATCTCTAATTCTTTATCTTGTCTCTCTCTTTCCATTTCTAATTTCTTCCATTCTATCTCACGATTAATTTCCAAGGCACGCATTTTTACTGTAAGTAAGCTAATATTCAGCTCACCTGCATCGCTGTCAATGTCACTGCCCTTATCTTCCTTTTCAGTGGAAGCTACTTCTTCACTCTCTTTTGTACCTTGTGCCTCATCTTTCTGTTTTTCTTCGGCCTTCAAATGCCGGTGGACCTTGGACAAGATCTCCACACGGGAATCACTGGCACGTATCTTGATCTCCAGGTAGGCACTCACCAGTACGAGTTCCTGTTTGCCCAGATATTTTAATCTGGCAAGACAGTCCTCCCTGTTCAGAAAAGCCTGAACATCGTCCAGATCGTCGATGGTAGCTTTTTCTGCCATTGTCACTTGGTACACTAGCAATTTACACACCGCTTCACGTTAGCACTTAACGCACCGAGCACTGTTCTACATCAATATTGCACTTTATCGCACCAAACACTGCACTTGCCAATATTGCACGTAATTACACCGGGCACCGCGCTACACAATATTGCACTTAATCACAGCGAGCACCTCGCTCTACAATATTGCACTGAATCACACCGAGCACCGCACTACACAATATTGCACTAAATCACAGCGAGCACCGCACTGCGCAATATTGCACTTAGTCACTCCGAGCACCGCACAGGACGTATAACGTCCTAATAGTCACACACAGGGGGAATTATTTACAGGGATTACGCCACTTCACCACCCCTGTCAAACATACTTGACAAGAGGTCGGATCCCGCTGGGGATGCCAATTACGTTACGGCCCTCTCGGGTCGCAACCGGGTTCTTACTCTGATGTTGCTAGAGGAATGGTATCCGGCCCCAAGCCAGTAGTGGTTTTCAAGGGATGAGATCCATAACGCAAGTAAATTAAAGGGGAAGGGAAATAAAGTCAAAAACTTAATAATATAATTACCGCCACCAATAAATAATATATAAAAGGTTACACAGGGGGGGGTTAAACACTATTATGTACAGCGTAGTCTTCTTCTGAAGACGCAAAGTGTTCCACGGTGCTCGACGATGCTAAGGTCTTAGTCCTCTGGTGGCCTCACGACGAATCCTTCGATTCTCTGAGTCTACCCTGGCCACAGGCCAGCCAAATCACAATTCCACTGGGGGCACCGTCGTGGAGGCCATCAACCACAAGTCCAGCCGGAAGCTGGCAGGTTCTAATCAGCGGCGCTGGTTAGGCCACTCCACGATCGATACTAAGGTCGCGAACCCTAGTCAGGAGCCTCGTGTGATCCCACAGACCACTCTCCTCGCCACAACACCCCAGTGGTTAAGCGTCTCCACCAGTCAGTCCTGGGTATGACAATCCCTCAACTGCCACTTCACAGGCAGGGTAACACCACAGTGTTCATCCGGGGACGACTCACAGCTGCTGCAGCAAACACAAGGAGACAAGTCGGCTGCCTTGGGTAGACTCCTCCAACTTCCATTACAGCAGTCCCAGGTCGACTCTGTAATCAGACACGTCATCAGTAACGATTACACACTAGGGCACGTCACTTACCGGCTCAGACCCAAACGCCCACCTATCCACTCCATAGATGGCGTTGCTGTCTGAGCGCCACCTCACCAGAGGTCAGCAGCGGCTGTGTTATGAGCTGATCAGGACGGGAAACTAGCCCTTGTGGCTGGTATTTCCTGTCCTCACTTGATGGCGCCGTCCATTTGGAGGGGGTTTCGGGAGCTGACCCACAGATGGCGTGGCCGTCACTGCTCCGTGCTCGGACGTTGGGCTCGGGTCCGTAACAGTGGTGTTGGTGGTGAACTGTAACTAGTGGGTGGTTGTAGTGGGGAACTGTAAGTAGTGGGTGGTGGTGGGGAACTGTAACTAGTGGGTGGTGGTGGGGAACTGTAACTAGTGGGTGGTAGTGGGGAACTGTAACTAATGGGTGGTGGTGGGGAACTGTAACTAGTGGGTGGTGGTGAACTGTAACGAGTGGGTGGTGATTGGGAACTGTAACTAATGGGTGGTGGTGGTGGTGAACTGTAACTATTGGGTGGTGGTGCACTGTAACTAGTGGGTGGTGGTGGGGAACTGTAACTAGTGGGTGGTGGTAGTGGGTCACTGTAACTAGTGGGTGGTGGTGGTGGGGCACTGTAACTAGTTGGTGATGGTGGTGGTGGTGATCTGTAACTAGTGGGTGGTGGTGGTGATCTGTAACTAGTCGGTGGTGGTGGTAGGGCACTATAACTAGTGGCTGGTGATGGTGGTGCACTGTAACTTGTTGTTGGTGGTGGTGGTGGCGGGGAACTGTAGCTAGTTGGTGGTGGTTTTGGTGCACTGTAACTAGTTGGTGGTGGTGGGGCACTGTAACTAGTGGGTGGTGGTGGTGGGGGCACTGTAACTAGTGGGTGGTGGTGGTGGGGCACTATAACTAGTAGGTGTTGGTGGTGGGGCTCTATAACTAGTGGGTGGTGGTGGTGGTGAACTGTTACTAGTGGGGGTGGGTGAACTGTAACTAGTGGGTGGTTGTGAACTGTAACTAGTGGGTGGTTTGTGGTGGGGCGTTTTAACTAGTAGGTGGTGGTGGTGGGTCCACCCAACACTGGCGGGATGGGAGCCCCAGGCCACATGGTCCACCCAACACTTGTGGGAGGGGAGCCCCAGGCCACATGGTCCACCCAACACTGGTGGGAGGGGAGCCCCAGGCTACATGGTCCACCCAACACTGGTGGGAGGGGAGCCCCAGGCCACATGGTCCACCCAACACTGGTGGAAGGGGAGCCCCAGGCCACATGGTCCACCCAACACTGGTGGGAGGGGAGCCCCAGGCCACATGGTCCACCCAACACTGGTGGGAGGGGAGCTCCAGGCCACATGGTCCACCGAACACTGGTGGGAGGGGAGCCCCAAACCATGTGGTCCACCCAACACTGGTGGGAGGGGAGCCTCAGACCATATGGTCTACCCAACACTGGTGGGAAGGGAGCCTCAGACCACTTGGTCCACCCAACACTGGTGGGAGGGGAGCTTAGGCCACATGGTCCACCCAACACTGGTGGGAGGGGAGCCCCAGACCATATGGTCTACCCAACACTGGTGGGAGGGGAGCCCCAGATAGATAGATAAATACAGGATAGAGGGACGGACAGATTGATATATGGATTATTGAACCCATCCTCCTGTTTAGATAGTACCTATTATGACGGTCGTCAGTAGTCACGAACTCGTACGTACTTAGCTTTTAGAAAGTAGTATACTAACTAGTAAGGAATTATTTATAAAAAATTAAGCTAAAAAAGAAACTCAAATATTTTTAGGATTATGTGGGGAAATCTAATGGTGATTATTTTTATTATTAATTAAAAAAACTGTGTTTAATTCAATTTTCTACTTCTAAGCAGACTGTATTTTATAATATACTAGCTGAACCCGGCCACGCATTGCTGTGGCCCGATTGTGTTGTTATGTTGTGTTGCTGACCACAGCGACCTTATCCTGTCCCCTAGTCCTCCCCACCTTTCCCCCCCCTCCCTCGTCCCCTAGTCCTCTCAACCATTCCTCACTCCCAGTCCCCTCGTCCTCCCAACCATTCCCCCTTCCCCATCCCCTCGTCCTCCCCACCATCCCCCCCTTCCCCGTCCCTTTGTCTTCCCCAACATCTCCCACTCCAGCGTCCCCTCATCCTCCCTAACATTCCCCCCCCCCTCCCCCGTTCTGTCGTCTTCTCCACCATTCCCCACTCCCCTGTCCCCTTGTCTTCCCCACCATTCTCCATTCCCCTGTCCCCTCATCCCCACCATCCCCAACTCTCCCGTCCCCTCGTCCTCCCCACCATTACCACCACCTCTGTTTCCTCGTCCGCCCCACCATCACCCACTCCCGCACTCTCGTCCTCCCCACCATTCCTCATTCCCTCGTCCGATGCATTCCCAAATGATCTGATGTTCCCATCAGAAAATTGGGAACATCAAATGATCCGATGTTCCCATCATTGAAATATAAGAAAACAGTAAAAGGTAAGGTAATTATCAAAAGAAGGTACCAAACCGGGAAGGCTATGTAGCACCATCAAAGTGCGAAAGAATCAGAGGGCGCTAAATATCACCAAGAATGCCAATACGAGATCAAAAACACATAAGGCGAATGATATCAAAAGTATCTGATTCACCTAGAATTATATCGAGGGACAAGTGACCGCGAGGGACGGTCGAAAAGCAAGACACACGCTCGTCCTGGAAGTCAGGACATTCAACAAGGATATGCACACCTGTAAGAGGGACAATGCAATTTGGACAATAAGGAGCAGGGCGGCGCTCCATTAAGTGACCGTGGGTTAAGCAAGTATGGCCAACCCGCAGCCATGCCAAAGCAGTTTCCCACCGCCGGTTATGGTGGATGGAGAAAGGCCACGAGGCCACACTTTGTTTGAGAGTACGCAGCTTGTTACTAACCACAGAGGACCAACAACCCTGCCAACGGGCAAGAATGGAGGAATGAATAACTGGATAAAAGTCGGAATAAGGAATACCTTTACAGGAGATGGGACAAGAACGGATAGCTTCTTTAGCAGCAGCATCTGCACGCTCATTGAAAGAAACACCAACATGGCTGGGAACCCAGCAAAACTCTACTGATTTAAATTTACTAGAAATAAGAAACAGCCAATGTTGAATCTCGATGACCACCAGATGGACAGGATTAAAGGACCCTAGAGCCATGGTGGCACTACTAGAGTCAACTACAACCACAAAGGAGGAATGAGAATGAGAAAGCAAGAGACGAAGAGCGTAGAGAATGGCATAAAGTTCTGCCGTAAAGACGCTAGCCTCCGAAGGGAGGCGACACATATAAGTACGGCCAGGAAAAACAACAGAGTATCCCACACCGTCCGCAGACTTAGACCCATCGGTGAAGATGGAAATAGAGTGGGAGTGCGAAGAAAAGTGCTCAAGAAAGAGGCTTTTCAGAATTGTAGGAGGGGTAAAGGCTTTAGTAATACAAGTCAAGGATGTACAAAACTTGGGAAGGGGGACTCTCCTCGGAGGTAAGGAAGGAATAATAGGAGGAGAAACATTAGAAATATGAACAGAAAGAGAATCCTGTAAGCGAGATAACCGGACAGAAAGTGGGAGACGATGTAGAGGAACAGTAACTACAGGAGGAGGAAAAGTCAATGCACAACAGAGGCGAGAGAAAGGATGTTGGAAGGACCGCGCAAGATAGTGAAGACAGTTGCGATCACGGCGGTCCTGAAGAGAGAGAAAGCCAGTGTAAACATACAAACTGAGGGCGGGAGTCGAACGAAAGGCACCAGAGCTGAGATGCAACCCAGTATGGTGCAAAGCATCAAGACGGCGAAGAGTAGGAGGAGAAGCAGAAGAGTATGCAGGGCAACCATAATCGAGTTTAGACAGGACGAGAGAGGAGTGCAAATAGAGGAGCGTGCGCCTATCCGCTCCCCAAGAAGTATGGGACAAAACCATAAGGAGGTTAAGGGCCTTAGAGCATTCAACTCGGAGGTAAGAGATATGGGCTGATCAAGACAAACGAGTGTCAAAGACTAACCCCAAAAGCTTTGCGGAATCCCTGTACACAATGGGATGAACATAAAGGGACAAAGAGGGACGAAGAACGACATGCTTCCGAGTAAAAGTCATAGCACAAGTCTTTGACGCAGAGAACTTGAAGCCATGATCGGTGGCCCAAGACGACACGGCATCAATTGCAAGTTGAAGCCGCCGTTGAAAGATAGGTGAATCATCACCCCGACAGCATAGGGTAAGATCATCAACATAGAGAGCAGAGAAGACGCCAGAAGGAAGAGAGGAAAGAAGACCGTTGAGGGCAACTAGAAAAAGAGTGGTGCTCAGAACACTACCCTGGGGAACAGCCTCATACTGCTGAAAAGGGGCAGAGAGAGCAGTACCAAGCCGCACACGAAAGGAACGACGAGAGAGGAAGTTCCGGAGGAAGAGAGGGAGGTTCCCACAAAGGCCAAAAGAATGAAGTGAGACAGAATATGATACCGCCAGGTAGTGTCGTAAGCCTTTTCCAGGTCAAAAAGGACGGCAACAACGGAGGTCTTCGCAGCAAAAGCAATACGAATATAGACCTCCAAGTTCACCAAGACATCTGTTGTGCTGCGGCACTTGCGAAAACCAAATTGAGAAGGGGAGAGGGGACGATAGTGTTCTAAGAACCACATCAAACGAACGTTGGCCATACGTTCAAAGAGCTTGCAGACACAACTCGTGAGAGCATTAGGGCGGAAGTCCTTGGGGGATGACCCGAGAGACCCTGTTTTCCGAACAGGGAGGACAACAGCATCGAGCCAGTCTTCAGGGACTGACGACGACTCCCAGACCCGATTGTACAGACTCAGTAAATACTGAGACGTGCACGGAGGGAGATGGCGAAGCATTTCATAATGAATGCCATCAGAACCCGCCGCAGTAGAACCACAAAGGGCTAGGGCAGATTGAAGCTCAGAGAGAAAGACAAGGGATCATTATAGGGAAGGTGAAGATAAGTACAGAAATTTAAAGGACGAGATTCAAGGAGAGGCTTACAAAGAAGGAAGGATTGAGGGAGATGAGAACCAGAACTACAGAGGAGAAATGGGAACCCAGTTCGGTCGCAACCTGCAACGGGTCTGCCACAAGAGCACCATGGAGGCGAAGGACCGGTGAGACATCGGAAATGAACTTACCCCCAAATTTGGGGATACGCTTCCAGACCAGTAGGAGAGGAGTTTCGGACGTAACGGTGGAGAAATAAGACGCCCAGCAAGCATGTTTAGCCGCACGGATGGTCCTACGGGCCACAGCACTCGCCTTGCAAAACAAAAGAAAAGTCTCAACCGTCTGCTGGCGGCAATGTCTCTTCCAGGCTGCACGCTTGCAGCGGACAGCCCGAGCACAGTCCATACTCCACCAGGGAACGCACTTCCGCGTTCCCCGAAAGGAAGAGCGAGGAATAGAGTGGAGGGCAGCATCAAAGACAGTGTCATGAAAAAGAAGGAGGGCGCGAGGGCGAGGCAGAATGAAGAGGTCGGAAATAGTAGCACAGGGAGTAAACAGGCGCCAGTCAGCCTCGGCAAACCGCCACCTAGGGAAGGAGAGAAGAGGGCGAAAAGAGAAAAAAAGTGACAAGGGCAAGAAAATGGTCACTGCCATGGAGGTCATCAAGGACCCGCCACCCGAAATCTAAGGAAAGGGATGACTAGCACAGAGAAAGATCGAGACAAGAAAGGGAGCGAGTCCGAGAGCCCAAATGAGTGGGCTCACCAGAATTAAGAAGGGACAGGGAAAAAGAGAGGATGAAAGATTCAAGGAGGAGACCCCGGGTGTTTGTCAGCACATCACCTCAAAGGGCATGACGACAATTGAAATCACCCAGCAGGAGCACAGGCTCCGGCTAGGAGTCTATGAGGTGTTTAAGATCGGGAAGAGAAAGTGGGACAGTGGGGGGGGGGGGGTGGGAGGGAGAAAAATGTAAAAACACGTGTACCATCTATGCACAAAGACATAGCGGCAGAACAGTGGAGAGGTGAGGAAAAAAGTAAGGGGACAAAGGGAACATCGGAGCGAATCAAGAGAGCAGAAAAATTATGGAAAAATTAAAAATTAAATTAAAAATTAAATTAAAAAATATGGGGAGAGAAAAGAATAGCCACGGAAGCGACCAGGACGAGCACCAAGCATCGGCTCCTGGAGACAGACACAAAGGGGCAAAAACTGTGAAATGAGAAGTTGGAGGTCAAGGAAATTGGTGTAAAATCCACGGATGTTCCATTGAAAAAAAGACATCAGCAAAGAGAGAGAGGAGAGCAACAGAGAGCAAAGAAAAAACAAAGGTGAAGAAGGAACACAGCACGCTAAAAAAGCAGTCAGGATCAGGGTTAGGGGGCAAGGGTAAACTGAGTAAAGAAGGAGGGAAAGAAGCGGGAGGACGGACCAGAGGTGGACGAGCAGGGTCTGGAGGAGAAGGAAGGGGAGGAGGGGGGACAGAAAGAGGGGAGCGCACCTCAGCAAGGGCAGTAACCGAGATGGAACTGGGGGCTAAAGAAACCCCCATAGTAGGAACAGGGGGCTCCACCACCGAAGCGGGAGGGGAAGGAACGATAGAATCAGAGATAGGGGCTGAAGAAGAAAGCGAAGCTTTCTTACCGACAGGGGAGGAGAAAGGAGAGGAGTCGGTTTCTGCTTCGGACTCAAAGATACAGGCGTCGCAGCAGCAATGTACTGGGCAACAGACTCCAGTGTCTCGATAGGAAAAGAAGAGCGAGAGCGAACAACACAACCATCAGGAGAGCGATGGACGTTGGCCCGCACAGTCAGGCGGCGTGGAGAGCCAAGAGATGGAGGAGAAGGACGGGAAGGAGGACTAGAGGGAGAGGATATAGAAGACACAGGAGACGTGACAGACTGGGTAGAAAGAAGGGGAGCCCTAGACAAAGAACCAGGAGGGGGACCCTTCGGGACAGAACGGAGGGAAACAGGGGAGGTGGTGGTGGGCGTGTCCGGGTCTAAGGCTTGAAACGGTTGTGAGACTGAGGAAGGCGGGAAGGACGAGGATAGGAAGAGCGCACCATGCGAGCATAGGAGACACCAGCGAAAGAGGGGAGACGATGAACTTGGCGCCGAGCCTCAGGAAAAGACAAACGGTCCCGGTGCTTCAAGTTGAGGACAGCCGCCTCAAGTTCGTAACAAATACACGCACGAGAGTAGGTAGGGTGGGCCTCACCGCAATTGAGGCAGCGGGCCTGGGGAGAAGTGCACTCCAACTTAGAGTGACCCTCGCTTCCACACAGGGGACAGAAAGAGACAGGACTAGAGCGTTTGAGGGTACCAAGCCCAAACTTCCAGCACTTACTGCAGAGCCGAGGAGATGGAATATACTCCTGAACGGAGCACCTGGCACCAGCAAGAATGACAGAGGGTGGAAAGTCCTACCATCAAAGGTAACCTTCACAACCCGAAGGGGCAGACAGCGATGACCACGAGGGGGACGAGTAAATGTATCCACCTGGAGGACAGAATGACCCTGGGCCTCGAGGATATGCTTGATATCCTCGTGGCAGTCCTTGAGACCCCTAACACCGGTCGCAACATGGTGCGGGAGGAGAACAGTGCCAACACTGGCATTCAACCGAGCGTTCTTCAAGACTTGAACAGGGGTTTCGCCAAGGCAGGATAAGGCGGCCAAGTGAATGGCCGCATCCTGAGAAGGAGCAGCAATGACACCGGTACCAAGACGAGTGGGGTTGAAGGTGACAGAGGCATCCACGGAATCGACAAGATGCCTATGAAGGGAAAAATCGTCAGGAGGAGTTGAATCCAATGGTTGGAGGTCAAAGTACTTACTCCATGTAGCAGGACCAAACAAAGCATGGAAGGACGGAGGATGGGAAGGGAGCATACGAGAGCGGCCGTGGGGGAGACGGCGATGAGAACCCATAGTGAGAGACAGGTCGAAAGGTGCAGTAGTCACACGTAGAGATGGAGCCGTGCAATGGGAAGAGACGGTCACCACAGTAGGCTTGGGGCTCGACCCTACCACAGAGGAGGGAGGGGAGCAGGGAGGAAGAGTCCGGTCTGGGCCTAAACCGGGTCCTTTAGTGGAGGCTACAGATCCCGGTCTTCCAGGATGGTCCGACTCAGGGGCCTGGTCGCCCACCCCATGAGCCTGGTTAAGAGAAGGCAAGTTGTCATCCATACAGCAAACCAATATATAAGAGATGGGACCCAGAACCAAGCGTACCACCTACCAGGGCAGCCAGGGAGGCCGAGCGCGGGGCCAGTGCAGGAAGGGTGTGTCATCCCCCGTGGTGCTCCCCCTTTTCAACAGGGGAGTCCTACAACTTCGTTAGTTCTCCCACACTGGTGCTAAGACCCCAGTCCCCCTATCGCCCCAGCCTGGACACCCAACCATCCACTCAGGGCGGCCTCTCACAGGCGACCCCTCCAGCGGGTGGTCCGATGGCTCAGAAGGCCCCTACATGGTGCCCTTCAGCACGTACACCACCCAAAGAGGAGGCAGGAGATGGGGCACAGGCAACCCACACCTGTCCCAGGGAGGTGTACGTGAGCCCCTCACCACAGCAAGGTGGGACCATGAAGGGGGGGGGGGGGGGGAAACAGTTAAAAAAAAAAAAAAAAAACGAAATGGAAAAAAACAATGGAAAAATAACAAGATAAACTATACTCATGAAATGAGTATAGTTTATTACTATAAACTATACTCATTTTCATTTTATTTAGACTGCTACCAAAATATACTAATATTAAAATGCACGACCCAGCATCAAGAAATCAAGCCTTCACGATAAAATATCGCCAAGATCTGATTCGAAATCAGATACACAACGCAGAAAAGGAAATCAAAGACAACAAAACGCAACTGCTTCACGCCACAAACCAATGGAGAAACAGCAACATCGACGAAAACCTCCATACTCATATCAAGCAACACCTCGACATCCTTACAGATGGACATCACCTCAGCACCGAAACCAGAATAATAAAAAACTAACAACATTATATGGAGGACCTATGGCGATTCCTCGACCCAAAGATGGCTTCCTGAACCTTGCAGGAATCAACCTCACTGAGGACCAAGTAATTCTCCTAAATCTGGGCATAAACTGTCACATTATGTCCAGACCAAGTGAGATGGCCCGGAAAGTGGAGTTGGAGATCCTGTTGGACGACATATTCGACCTCGAGACATAAAAGGTCACCACCAAAGACACCTTGCAAGCAGAACGTATTGCAGAAGGAGGTGAGATTCGAGGCCACTACAGAAGCACCATACTGTCCCTCAAGCTCAAAGTGGCAGCTAAGAGCCTTCGTGAGAACAAGGAGATCTTCAGGAGAGGTGACAAGTCGCCAATATACGTCATTATTAAAAAAGACGATTATCTGGTAAAAATGAACCTCATACTCTCTGACCAAACTAAATTCCAAAGGGTAACGAAGGATACTACAGCCGAATTGAAAACAAAGGTAAACAGATTGATCGAAACTGTGAACGCCAAGAAATCCGGACTTCACCTGCCAAAGATTATTGGGGAATACAAACCTGGGTATGCGTATGGAAATGTCAAGACACACAAGCCTGGAAACCCACTTCGGTCAATCATTACCCAGATACCCAAACCCATTTATAGACTGGCAAAGCGACTCAACAGCTTGCTGACTCCGTATGTACCTTGTGCTTTCAGCCTGAAGTCTCCAAAGGAATTTGTTGACTTACTGCGGGGAACACAGGCCACAGAGATAAGAGCCTCGTTGGACGTAGAATCACTGTTTACCAACATACAAGTGGACGAAACAATCGGGATGATAGCGGACAGAGTGTATCGTGATCTGGCCTGTACTCCGTTTGACATACCAGAAAACATTCTAAGGTAACTACTCCAAGCTTGTACTAAAGAGGCACCCTTCTTGAGCCCGGATGGGCACATGTATAAGCAAGTAGATGGGGTCGCCATGAGTTCTCCTCTAGGTGTCCTGTTTGCGAACTTCTACATGGGTACCAGCGAACAGAAGGTCTTAGTTGGCATGAACCTGAAGCCTGTCATATACTGCAGATTTGTTGAAGACATTTTTACACAGGTACCTGATGTCAGATGTCTGCGGGAGCTGAAGGAGGCATTCGAGCAGAATTCTGTGTTGAGTTTCATTACGAGATGGAGAAAGATGGGAAGCTGCCCTTTCTAGATGTAACAGTCACGGAAAGGAGCGGAGGTTTCCACACTGCAGTCTACACTAAGGAAACAAACTTAGGAATGTACCTCAATGCTAACAATGACTGCCCAGACAGGTACAAGAGAAGTGTTGTCAACGCTTACATCGACCGGGCTCTCAGCCACAGCTCAGGATGGAAGCAAGTCGATGAAGAACTCTGTAGGGTAAGGCAGGTCCTAGTCAACAACGGCTTCTCCAATGGTTTCGTTGAAGACATCATAAAAAGGAAGGTGAAATGCCATGCAACCTCTGAAGTCAACTAACACAACACCTGTACCCCCTATTAGACTATTTTACAGGAACTTCTTTTCCACAGCTCATAAAACGCATGAAAGGGTTCTGAAAGTTATTGTTAATAGGAACGTTATCCCTACAGACAAAAATCAGAAGATACAATTGACCATTTACTATAAAACCAAAAAAACGGCCAATCTACTCATGAAAAACTCTCCAGACACAAAGCAGAATGCCTTAAAAGAGACCAAAGCGCCTTCAAATGTCCACTTGGGGACTGTAAGCCCCAAAGAACTCAGTACATAGGCAAGACAACAACATCTTTTTCCAGGCGATTAACTATGCATACGCAACATGGCTCCATTAAGGAATATAAAATCTCTTCCCACAACCAGACCATCACCAGAGAAGTCTTAACGAGCGATAGATACCGTGATAGCAGGCGGCTTGACATCTGCGAGGCACTACACATCAAAGAGTCAACACCAGCAATCAACAGGCAATTAATGCACAACTATGTTCTACCCTCTTCAAGACTCCGTACCAATATAGAAGCATCAGGAGGAAGTATAGGCCAATAGGCCCTTTGCAGTTACTTCCATTCTTCCCTTTCACTTATCCAATTTATACCTCATGAACCGTGTTCTGTCTTGTGTTGGTCAAAAGTTTGCTCACCTCATCCAAAACTGTTTCAATATATCACCACACCCAAATGCGAGTATGTAAGACAAGCTGTTTAGTGTTAGAATTAGTAAAACTCTGTTAAGTGTTTTCAGGTTACAAGTTGTGTGTGTGTAAACTAAAGTCTTTGAAAATGTAATACGTTACTATGAAACACGTTCAAGCGTCGCGTCAGAATAGAAAGAAAAATGAATTTTGGAGAATTGATTTTTCAATTACAATCGACAGTAAAAAGAAACATAAGAAATATTGAGAAAATTCGTGTTATAATTATTAATCTTACTTTTTCGGTCATATTTATCATATACATACATACACATATTATATATATATATATATATATATATATATATATATATATATATATATATATATATATATATATATATATATATATATATATATATATATATATATATATATATATATATATAATATGTTTCATTGAATATGACCACATATTCTGTATTTATTATTTTCTGGTTTAGGGCTTCTATCCCTCTAACTATTTTCTTAGCATCAGGGCTTAATTGAAATTGGAGTTCTCCAAAACTCATTTTCGTACTTTTAAGGTGAAGAAAAGAAGTGATTTACTATAGAGTGTATTACACTTATTTGTATAATTTGCACGACGTTTCGAACCTCCATGGTTCATTCTCAAGTGAACAGATCTTACAATACTAGTTGATTTTATACCCGCATTAGGTCAGGTGATAATACAATGAAGGTGAAAACATGGGGGGATACATAAGGGATAAACATAGGGGCTGCAGAAGGCTTATTGGCCCATACGAGGCATCTCCTATCTAAACACAAAGATTAATCCAGTGTAATTGGCCTGTTATGTTGGACATTGTCTTCTGTGTTGGCATCGATATGTTCTTGTCTTGTCCTTACTCTCATGGTGGGTAGAGTAAATAGTTCACGGAACTATTTACTATTATGTATTATGAACTATTATGTATCCCCCCATGTTTTCACCTTCATTGTATTATCACCTGACCCAATGCGGGTATAAAATCAACTAGTATTGTAAGATCTGTTCACTTGAGAATGAACCATGGAGGTTCGAAACGTCGTGCAAATTATACAAATAAGTGTAATACACTCTATAGTAAATCACTTCTTTTCTTCACCTTAAAAGTACGAAAATGAGTTTTGGAGAACTCCTATTTCAATTAAGCCCTGATGCTAAGAAAATAGTTAGAGGGATAGAAGCCCTAAACCAGAAAATAATAAATACAGAATATGCGGTCATATTCAATGAAACATGTTTGAAAGAAAACCTGCTGCCAGTATACACCAATATATATAATATGTGTATATATATATATATATATATATATATATATATATATATATATATATATATATATATATATATATATATGTATATATATATATATATATATATATATATATACATATATATATATACATATATAGTACGCATAGTAGGCATCCTTCAGTCTCGGGAGACTATGGAGTTGCGCCCTAGTTGTCAATCCTGGTGCAGCGTCTGGTGTGACTGATGAGGCCAATCCGAGAGTGGCAGTCCATCCCACACCGAGCACAAACGAAGTCCGATTCTGGTCTGTCTTCCTGGTTACCGGCTTTCCTTCTCTGTCTCTTTGCCTCCGATTCCTTGGCAAGTGACTCCTCGAACTTGGAGAGATCTCGTTGAACAGACTGCCTCCAGGCTGAACGGTCTGTAGCCAGTGTCTCCCATATAGCAAGATCGACGTCCATGGCTTTCAGGTCCCTTTTGCATACGTCTTTGTACCGTAGCTGGGGCTTGCCTACTGGACGCTTTCCCTGCCTCAGCTCTCCATACAGGAGATCCTTGGGGATCCTGCCGTCGCCCATTCGCACAACGTGCCCGAGCCAGCGCATTCGTCTCTGTTTCAGCATTGTGTACATGCTGGTGATTCTTGCTCTCCCCAAGACGTTGTTGTTTGTCACCTTGTCCTGCCAGGTGATGTCCAAGATGTGTCGAAGGCAGCGCAAGTGGTAGGCATTCAGCCGTCTTTCCTGACGGGCGCGGAGTGTCCAAGACTCACTGCCATAAAGGAGAGTGCTCAGGACACAGGATCTGTAAACCTGAATCTTAGTATACTCAGTTAGCCTATTGTTGGCCCACACTCTCTTTGTCAGTTTGGACATGGTAGTAGATGCCTTACCGATGCGTTTGTTTAGCTCCGTGTCAAGAGAGAGGGAGTCAGAGATTGTGGAGCCCAGGTACACGAAGTCGTGAACAACTTCCAGTTTGGAATCAGAGATGCCGATGTCAGGTGGGGAGTCCACTCCTTGTCCCATGACTTGTGTTTTCTTCAGACTGATGGTGAGTCCGAAAGCCTGAGAGGCCTCGCTGAAGCGGGTTATGAGCCGTTGGAGGTCTTCAGCTGAGTGGGCAGTGACTGCTGCGTCGTCGGCAAAGAGGAAGTCGCGCAGACACCTCAGCCGAACCTTTGTCTTGGCTCTCAGCCTGGCGAGGTTAAAGAGCTTCCCATCCGACCTGGTCCGGAGGTAAATGCCTTCCGTGACAGATCCGAAGGCGTGCCGCAGCATAACTGCGAAGAAAATCCCGAATAGGGTTGGAGCCAGTACGCAGCCCTGCTTTACTCCACTTCGGATGTCAAAGGCGCCTGATGTTAGGCCATCAAAGACCACGGTGCCCCTCATGTTCTCATGGAAAGATCTGATGATGCTGAGGAGCCTGGGTGGGCATCCGATCTTGGGGAGGATCTTGAACAGGCCATCCCTGCTGACGAGGTCGAAGGCCTTCGTCAGGTCTATGAAGGCTACAAAGAGTGGCTGCTTCTGTTCCCTGCATTTCTCCTGCAGTTGTCTGAGGGAAAAGACCATGTCGATGGTGGACCCGCCAGCTCTGAATCCACATTGTGATTCTGGATAAACTCTCTCTGCAAGTACTTGGAGCCTCTTCAATGCGACTCGAGCAAACAGCTTTCCGACAATACTGAGGAGGGAGATTCCACGGTAGTTGTTGCAGTCGCACCTGTCACCTTTATTCTTATACAGTGTGACGATGTTGGCATCCCTCATGTCCTGTGGCACCTCTCCTTCTTCCCAGCAGAGGCAGAGAATTTCGTGCAGCTCCATGAGCAGGCTACCTCTGCAGCACTTCAAGGTCTCAGCAGGAATGCCATCTTTGCCAGGAGCTTTACCAGAAGCAAGGGAGTCTAGGGCATCGCTGAGTTCTTCCAGGGTCGGTTCACTATATATATATACATATATATATATATACATATATATATATATATATATATATATATATATATATATATATATATATATATATATATATATATATATATATATATATATATATATGTATATATATATATATATATATATATATATATATATATATATATATATATATATATATATATATATATATATATATATACATATATATACATAAATACACAATAAAGGAAAAAAAAAAAAGGGAAGGGGGTGGTAGGAGAAAAGCACACAGAAACTGTATTGGAGGGGACCCACATTCCCTCCAATGCGTTATGTGTGGTTTCCTCCGAGGCTATGGGTCCCCCTTCTTCCAGCCAGAGGTGGTACTCTATTTATAAAAAAATATATATATATATATATATATATATATATATATATATATATATATATATATATATATATATATATATATATATATATATATATATATATATTGACTCCTTCTGAAGATGTTTTAATATACGAAAGTACTTAAGGAAATTCCTGTTTCATTTTTCCTCCGTGGTCTGACATTGTCACATTTTTAATCACGTGTCTTTTTTCGTGATATACACACATATATATATATATATATATATATATATATATATATATATATATATATATATATATATATATATATATATATATATATATATATATATAGATATATATATATATATATATATATATATATATATATATATATATATATATATATATATATCCGATATATATATATATATGTCGTACCTAGTAGCCAGAACGCACTTCTCAGCCTACTATGCAAGGCCCGATTTGCCTAATAAGCCAAGTTTTCATGAATTAATTGTTTTTCGACTACCTAACCTACCTAACCTAACCTAACCTCACTTTTTCGGCTACCTAACCTAACCTAACCTCACTTTTTCGGCTACCTAACCTAACCTATAAAGATAGGTTAGGTTAGGTTAGGTAGGGTTGGTTAGGTTCGGTCATATATCTACGTTAATTTAAACTCCAATAAAACAAAATTGACCTCATACATAATGAAATGGGTAGCTTTATCATTTCATATGAAAAAAATTTGAGAAAATATATTAATTCAGGAAAACTTGGCTTATTAGGCAAATCGTGCCTTGCATTGTCGGCCAAGAAGTGCGTTCTGGCTACTAGGTATATATATATATATATATATATATATATATATATATATATATATATATATATATATATATATATATATATATATATATATATATAATCTTTGGACAACACCCACCAGTGGGACTCGAACCCAGAAAGCACAACTACCTTCCAGTAGCTGCCATAACTAGTATGCTTTAACCCACTACACCATCAGACCTTACAAAAGAAGTAGATAGTTCGAGATATATATCCCAAACATCTCTACTTCCCGAAGGCACCAGATGAGTGTGGGGTCAGTCTGCATTTTTCTTCAAGCCACTGTCAATGTGAGAGAACTCGTGTCCAGCTTATAAGCCTATACTTGCATAAACCACAAGTGAAGATTAATAATCTTTGGACAACACCCACCAGTGGGACTCGAACCCAGAAAGCATAACTACCTTCCAGTAGCTGCCATAACTAGTATGTTTTAACCCACTACACCATCAGACCTTACAAAAGAAGTAGATAGTTCGAGATATATATCCCAAACATCTCTACTTCCCGAAGGCACCAGATGAGTGTGGGGTCAGTCTGCATTTTTCGTCAAGCCACTGTCAATGTGAGAGAACTCGTGTCCAGCTTATAAGCCTATACTTGCATAAACCACAAGTGAAGATTAATAATCTTTGGACAACACCCACCAGTGGGACTCGAACCCAGAAAGCACAACTACCTTCCAGTAGAAAAATGCAGACTGACCCCACACTCATCTGGTGCCTTCGGGAAGTAGAGATGTTTGGGATATATATCTCGAACTATCTACTTCTTTTGTAAGGTTTGATGGTGTAGTGGGTTAAAGCATACTAGTTATGGCAGCTACTGGAAGGTAGTTGTGCTTTCTGGGTTATATATATATATATATATATATATATATATATATATATATATATATATATATATATATATATATATATATATATATATATATATATATATATATATATATATACGCGTGGGTTACGCGTGTGCCAAATAGTGTTTTGTGTTTTTCTTTTTTGAAAGTTTTGCTGAACAAGTTACGTTGTCAGCGATAATTGGCGCAACATATCTATCATATTGTGAGTACATCACACGTGCAGTGAGTCAGATTACAAGTGTGTGATTCATTCATTATTGTGCAGTGATATACGGGGAAATTATACCAGTGTTAGTGTCGCCCTGACCCCCGCCCCCACCCAGCGCCCAGGCCGGGAAGTACCTGCTCTTCCCCTACTACCCACCCCACCACGTCGCCTCCCCACCCACGAGGCCACCTTGCCACCCGCCCATAGAAGCCGGGAGGCTCCCATGTGTGTCTACGCTACCCACCCACCCAGTGTATACCCACATATTGTGTAGTGGGTGTATACCCACACTTTGTATAGAGGTGGTATATGTATTACCACTCACCTGAGTAGTAAGTGCCACGGCCAGCTGATCACCCCCCCAGCCTCCAACCGCCGCCCACCCTCCAGTCTCCACCCGCCGTCCACCTTCCCGCCCAGCGCCCGCCCAGCGCCAGCCCAGCGCCCGCCCATGTCGCAGCTCCCAACAGATAGCCAGGCTTCTCCAAGCCAAGATGAGCCATCAAACAGGGGTAGACAAGGTAGATGTCAGACGTGTGACCGGGTATGCTATATCCGGTTGAGTGACGATAATGTGCGCAGTCATTACCACAACGGAGCCAGGTGTTTGGGTTCTGGGCGCCCTCCCAGGGAGAACACCAATCAACAGCCCACACCGCCCGTAAGGCAAAACACCTCCCAGACCTTCATTCCCACAGAAAATTTATTAGAAGCTATCAAAGCAACATCGGCCAGAACCTTGCAACACATCCCTAAAGCAGCCCGCCCCCATGCAGCAGCCAAATTATCTGCCCTCCTGAGAAAGGTCAACGACTCTCCTGGAACGACCCAAGCATGGCACAACCTCCTAATGTTTGGCAACATATGTCTAGCCACCCCTGCAAGGAGAGACAAAACCTTAGCTGCCTCAGTCATCAAAGCTATAAATGATTTTCCCAGGGAGGACAACCAGGTGCGCCTTCCCACTCGCGCGAGAAACACCCACGGCAGGAAGAGCAACAGTGGCATATCCGAGACATCAAAAATCAGAACATCAGTCACCAAGAAAATAGAAGAAGGAAACACTATTGGCGCAATACGAGTCATCACCAGTGAGGACTCAATTGCCGACAGAGATGCCGCAACAGCTCAAGCCCTAAGGGAGAAACACCCACCCAGGGCTCCGCGTGAGGACGACATTGTACAAGTGGGGGCTACCGGA
The DNA here is from genome assembly GCF_040958095.1 of Procambarus clarkii. Classification (NCBI taxonomy): domain Eukaryota; kingdom Metazoa; phylum Arthropoda; class Malacostraca; order Decapoda; family Cambaridae; genus Procambarus; species Procambarus clarkii. The sequence continues at coordinate 13,863,879 of NC_091170.1, forward strand.
GCAGACCCTCTCTGGGTGGCTGAATCTGTGGTCCATAAAGCAGCCTTGTCCTTCCCTACAGGATCAGCAGGTGGGTTCACAGGACTAAAACCCAACCACCTCAAGCAAATGCTCAACCCTGCACTGGGTGACATTGCAAAGAACCTCTTGGTGGAACTAACCAGATTCACCAACACATGTCTAGCTGGCAACATACCAGCGTCCATAAGACCTATCTTTTTTGGAGCATCTCTCTGTGCTCTAAAGAAAAAGGATGGAGGGATCAGGCCAATAGCTGTGGGCAATTCTCTCCGGCGTCTCGTCGCAAAGGCAGCTGCAAGAACAGTTAGTGATGCAGCGGCCAACATGCTGAAGCCAAAACAGCTCGGGTTTGGCATTCCACAAGGGTGTGAGGCGGCAGCCCATGCAGCTCGAACCTTCATCGCCAACATCACAGACGAAAAGGCCCTTATCAAGCTAGATTTCAAAAATGCGTTCAATTTGGTGCGGAGGGATGCTGTACTCCGTGCGGTTCATAGTCATTTCCCTTCCCTCTACCCTTTTGTACATTCATGCTACAGTATGGATCTTAAGCTACTTTTTGGCGAACATGAAATTGACTCGCGAGAAGGCGTCCAACAGGGTGACCCCCTCGCTCCTCTCCTTTTCTGCTTAGTCATCAAACAAGTCACAGAGGTCCTGTCCAGCGAGCTTAACATCTGGTTCTTGGATGATGGTACCCTAGCTGGTTCCCAAGACTCCCTCCTGGAGGACATCAGAAAAATCCAGGAGCAAGGTGCAGTTTTAGGCCTCACCCTGAACCCTTCTAAATGTGAAATAATATGTTCCAACCAGGGCATCGTAGAGAGAATAGAGGGTCTTCTGCCAAATATCCATAAAACTAAACCTGAAGACAGCACACTCCTAGGAGCTCCCCTGGGGTTGAAAGCCATCGATGAGGTCCTTGATAAGAAAATCGCCGACCTTAAGAGGATGGATGGGAGGATTGAGGATATTGATGCTCATGATGCACTCTACCTCATCACCAGATGTCTGTCCCTCCCCAGGTTAACCTACTTTCTGAGGTGTTCACCATCTTACAGTAGCCAAAAACTAAGTGAGTACGACCGGTTACTGAAATCAATGCTAGAAAAAGCCCTTAACCTCTCTCTCGATGACCTACAGTGGAAACAAGCCTCTCTTCCCGTAAGACTTGGGGGCCTCGGAGTTCGAACAGCAACGCAAATCGCTGTTCCAGCCTTCCTGTCCTCCTTATCAGCATCCGACGACCTTGTGAAGGAAATTCTACCTGCCCACTTACATCAGCTGGCAGGTGTACATGATCCCAATTTTACACGCTGTGCCACAGAGTGGGCCTCTCGTGCAGGCCAATCACCTCAACCACCATCCCCAAAATCCCACAAGCAATCCAGCTGGGATGGTCCCATTGTAGACCAAGTTGCTGCAGAGTGCCTGGGTGCTGCAACAACACAACACGACATTGCTCGCCTCACAGCAGTAGCAGCACCACATGCAGGGGATTTCCTGTTAGCAACCCCAATGTCGGCAACTGGCACGCGTCTCACACCACACGCCCTCCGAATTGCTGTGGCCCTCCGCCTTGCTGCCCCAATCCACACCAGATATAGGTGTATTTGCGGCGAGGTGGTGGCTGACAGGTACGGTCACCATGGCCTACTCTGCCAAAGCACAGGGGGATGGCACTCGAGGCACAGCGAAGTTAACGACATCATCAAGAGGAGCCTCACCACAGCTGGATGCCCAGCTGAAAGAGAGCCCCGTTACCTAACGCCCCGTAACTCTGATGCTCTTATTGGTCGCCCAGATGGTATCACAGTGAACCCCTGGAAGAATGGCAAGCAGTTGGTATGGGACTACACGTGCGTATCAACCCTGGCTAACACCTACATTAACCTCAGTGTTGCACAACCAGGTGGCGCTGCCACCCACAGGGAAGCAGCCAAATCCCGTAAGTATAGAGAACTGGATCACCACTACAATTTTGTCCCCATTGCTTCTGAGACGCTCGGCGCCTGGGGTAAAAGTGCTACCAGTTTTTTGAAGGAACTGGGTTCTAGGCTCATTGAAACAACAAGGGACCCGAGAGCTGCAAGCTTTCTTTTCCAGCGCCTCAGTGTGGCGATACAGAGGGGAAATGCGCACTGCATCCAGGGTTCCTGCCCGCCATCTGAGGAGCTGGAGGAACTCGACAACCTATGACAACCATCTTTGTAACCTATATGTAACTCCTTTTTTGTAACAAAGTTCAAATAAAGTAAATATATATGTGTACATACAAAAGAATGGGGGTGGTAGGAGAAGATAATATTAGTGTTCAGTGAGAAACCACAAGGTCTCCTCTGAATACTTTTTATTTTCTTCTCCGAGGCTATGGGTCCCCACATTGGCACCAGAGGTGGTACCCTCACAAACTTTTATATATATATATATATATATATATATATATATATATTTTGGTAGCAGTCTTTCCTGTAGACATATATTATTAAATATGACCGAAAAAGTAAGATTAATAATTCTAACATGAATTTTCTCAATCTTTCGTACATTACGCTTCACTGTTGGAGGTAAATCAAAAATCACTTCTCCAAAATTCATTTTTATTTCTAGTCTGACGCGACACGGGCGCGTTTCGTAAAACTTATTACATTTTCAAAGACTTCACAAATACACAACTGATTAGAACGTATCTCTGATTTTATATCTACATTTGAGTGAGGTGGGAAAGGTGATGTGGCATTAACACAAGACAGAACAGGAGGGGATATTAATAGGGTATTAAAAGTATCAACACAAGACAGAACAGAAACAATGGGTATTGAATAGAAGTGTTTGTAGAAAGCCTATTGGTCCATATTTCTTGATGCTTCTATATTGGAGCGGAGTCTTGAGGTGGGTAGAATATAGTTGTGCAATAATTGGCTGTTGATTGCTGGTGTTGACTTCTTGATGTGTAGTGCCTCGCAAACGTCAAGCCGCCTGCTATCGCTGTATCTATCGATGATTTCTGTGTTGTTTACTAGGATTTCTCTGGCGATGGTTTGGTTATGGGAAGAGATTATATGTTCCTTAATGGAGCCCTGTTGCTTATGCATCGTTAAACGCCTAGAAAGAGATGTTGTTGTCTTGCCTATATACTGGGTTTTTTGGAGCTTACAGTCCCCAAGTGGGCATTTGAAGGCATAGACGACATTAGTCTCTTTTAAAGCATTCTGTTTTGTGTCTGGAGAGTTTCTCATGAGTAGGCTGGCCGTTTTTCTGGTTTTATAGTAAATCGTCAGTTGTATCCTCTGATTTTTGTCTGTAGGGATAACGTTTCTATTAACAATATCTTTCAGGACCCTTTCCTCCGTTTTATGAGCTGTGGAATAGAAGTTCCTGTAAAATAGTCTAATAGGGGGTATAGGTGTTGTGTTAGTTGTCTCTTCAGAGGTTGCATGGCTTTTCACTTTCCTTCTTATGATGTCTTCGATGAAACCATTGGAGAAGCCGTTATTGACTAGGACCTGCCTTACCCTACAGAGTTCTTCGTCGACTTGCTTCCATTCTGAGCTGTGGCTGAGGGCACGGTCGACGTATGCGTTAACAACACTCCTCTTGTACCTGTCAGGGCAGTCGCTGTTGGCATTTAGGCACATTCCTATGTTTGTTTCCTTAGTGTAGACTGCAGTGTGGAAACCTCCGCCCTTTTCCATGACTGTTACATCTAGAAAAGGCAGCTTCCCATCCTTTTCCGTCTCGTAAGTGAAACGCAGCACGGATCTCTGCTCAAATGCCTCCTTCAGCTTCTGCAGATGTCTGACATCAGGTACCTGTGTAAAAATGTCGTCAACATACCTGCAGTATATGGCCGGTTTCAAGTTCATGTCGACTAAGACTTTTTGCTCGATGGTACCCATGTAGAAGTTTGCAAACAGGACACCTAGGGGAGAACCCATGGCGACCCCATCTACTTGCTTATACATGTGCCCATCCGGGCTCAAGAAGGGTGCCTCTTTACTGTCCCTACAGTACCATACTGTCCCCCGAGCTTAAAGCGTCAGCTAAAAGCCTTCGTGAGAACAAGGAGATAGTTGTCAGGAGAGGTGACAAGTCGCCAATATATGTCATTCTTAAAAAAGACGAATATCTGGCGAAAATGAACATCATACTCTCTGACCAAACTAAGTTCCAAAGGGTAACGAAGGACACTACAGCCGAATTAAAAGCAAAGGTCAACAAACTGATCGAAACTGTAAACGCCAAGAAATCCGGACTCCACCTGCCAAAGATCATTGGGGAATATAAACCTGGATATGCGTATGGAAATGTCAAGACGCACAAGCCTGGAAACCCACTTCGGCCAATCATTAGCCAGATACCCACACCCACGTACAGACTGGCAAAGCGACTCAACGGCCTGCTGACTCCTTATGTTCCTTGCGCCTTCAGCCTGAAGTCTCCAAAGGAATTTGTGGACTTACTGCGGGGCACATGGGCCACAGGGATAAGAGCCTCGTTGGACGTAGAATCGCTGTTTACCAACGTACCTGTGGACGAGACAATCGGAATGATAGCCGACAGAGTGTATCGTGATCCAGCCTGTACTCCTCTTGACATGCCAGAAAGTATTCTGAGGAAACTACTCCAAGCTTGTACTAAAGAGGCACCCTTCTTGAGCCCGGATGGGCACATGTATAAGCAAGTAGATGGGGTCGCCATGGGTTCTCCCCTAGGTGTCCTGTTTGCAAACTTCTACATGGGTACCATCGAGCAAAAAGTCTTAGTCGACATGAACTTGAAACCGGCCATATACTGCAGGTATGTTGACGACATTTTTACACAGGTACCTGATGTCAGACATCTGCAGAAGCTGAAGGAGGCATTTGAGCAGAGTTCCGTGCTGCGTTTCACTTACGAGACGGAAAAGGATGGGAAGCTGCCTTTTCTAGATGTAACAGTCATGGAAAAGGGCGGAGGTTTCCACACTGCAGTCTACACTAAGGAAACAAACATAGGAATGTGCCTAAATGCCAACAGCGACTGCCCTGACAGGTACAAGAGGAGTGTTGTTAACGCATACGTCGACCGTGCTCTCAGCCACAGCTCAGAATGGAAGCAAGTCGACGAAGAACTCTGTAGGGTAAGGCAGGTCCTAGTCAATAACGGCTTCTCCAATGGTTTCATCGAAGACATCATAAGAAGGAAAGTGAAAAGCCATGCAACCTCTGAAGAGACAACTAACACAACACCTATACCCCCTATTAGACTATTTTACAGGAACTTCTTTTCCACAGCTCATAAAACGGAGGAAAGGGTCCTGAAAGATATTGTTAATAGAAACGTTATCCCTACAGACAAAAATCAGAGGATACAACTGACGATTTACTATAAAACCAGAAAAACGGCCAGCCTACTCATGAGAAACTCTCCAGACACAAAACAGAATGCTTTAAAAGAGACTAATGTCGTCTATGCCTTCAAATGCCCACTTGGGGACTGTAAGCTCCAAAAAACCCAGTATATAGGCAAGACAACAACATCTCTTTCTAGGCGTTTAACGATGCATAAGCAACAGGGCTCCATTAAGGAACATATAATCTCTTCCCATAACCAAACCATCGCCAGAGAAATCCTAGTAAACAACACAGAAATCATCGATAGATACAGCGATAGCAGGCGGCTTGACGTTTGTGAGGCACTACACATCAAGAAGTCAACACCAGCAATCAACAGCCAATTATTGCACAACTATATTCTACCCACCTCAAGACTCCGCTCCAATATAGAAGCATCAAGAAATATGGACCAATAGGCTTTCTACAAACACTTCTATTCAATACCCATTGTTTCTGTTCTGTCTTGTGTTGATACTTTTAATACCCTATTAATATCCCCTCCTGTTCTGTCTTGTGTTAATGCCACATCACCCTTCCCACCTCACTCAAATGTAGATATAAAATCAGAGATACGTTCTAATCAGTTGTGTATTTGTGAAGTCTTTGAAAATGTAATAAGTTTTACGAAACGCGCCCGTGTCGCGTCAGACTAGAAATAAAAATGAATTTTGGAGAAGTGATTTTTGATTTACCTCCAACAGTGAAGCGTAATGTACGAAAGATTGAGAAAATTCGTGTTAGAATTATTAATCTTACTTTTTCGGTCATATTTAATAATATATATATATATATATATATATATATATATATATATATATATATATATATATATATATATATATATATATATATATATATATATATATATATATATATATATATATATGTTTCATTGAATATGACCGCATATTCTGTATTTATTATTTTCTGGTTCAACATTTAACAATGTTGAACAAGAATACTTGCATAATAGACAAAACCCAAGATTCAAGAAGATTACAAATTCTTGAGGCAATTCACATAAGAATAGAGCGACCTACCATGAACACCCAAATCACGGAACTATTTACTCTACCCACCATGAGAGTAAGGACAAGACAAGAACATATCGATGCCAACACAGAAGACAATGTCCAACATAACAGGCCAATTACACTGGATTAATCTTTGTGTTTAGATAGGAGATGCCTCGTATGGGCCAATAAGCCTTCGGCAGCCCCTATGTTTATCCCTTATGTATCCCCTCATGTTTTCACCTTCATTGTATTATCACCTGACCTAATGCGGGTATAAAATCAACTAGTATTGTAAGATCTGTTCACTTGAGAATGAACCATGGAGGTTCGAAACGTCGTGCAAATTATACAAATAAGTGTAATACACTCTATAGTAAATCACTTCTTTTCTTCACCTTAAAAGTACGAAAATGAGTTTTGGAGAACTCCTATTTCAATTAAGCCCTGATGCTAAGAAAATAGTTAGAGGGATAGAAGCCCTAAACCAGAAAATAATAAATACAGAATATGCGGTCATATTCAATGAAACATGTTTGAAAGAAAACCTGCTGCCAGTATACACCAATATATATATATATATATATATATATATATATATATATATATATATATATATATATATATATATATATATATTATATATATATATATATTATATATATATATGTATGTCGTACCTAGTAGCCAGAACGCACTTCTCAGCCTACTATGCAAGGCCCGATTTGCCTAATAAGCCAAGTTTTCATGAATTAATGTTTTTTCGACTACCTAACCTACCTAACCTAACCTAACTTTTTCGGCTACCTAACCTAACCTATAAAGATAGGTTAGGTTAGGTTAGGTAGGGTTGGTTAGGTTCGGTCATATATCTAATTTAATTTTAACTCCAATAAAAAAAAATTGACCTCATACATAATGAAATGGGTAGCTTTATCATTTCATAAGAAAAACATTAGAGAAATTATATTAATTCAGGAAAACTTGGCTTATTAGGCAAATCGGGCCTTGCATAGTAGGCTGAGAAGTGCGTTCTGGCTACTAGGTACGACATAAATATATATATGTACTTAAACTCACAAGTCAAATATTCAAAGGAACTCACTCTTTAGTGAACTGCCTCGAACCTTGGAAAGTCAGAATGTTCGCACACCCTGACATAACAAGAACTCTACCTCCACACCACGCAGATCGTACAAAAGAAATTGAAAGTCTGGACTCTATTCGCGATAGAATCAACCTCCCGACGACACTTGTAATGGCTAAGAGATCAGAGTTAATTTTGATCGAGCCTTCACATTTCCAGAGAGAACACCAGCCTCAAATATGCACGGTAACTGGCTTAAACTCACAAGTGGCTGGCCCACTAAGTGTTGCTTGTTTCTGTTTTACTTGGGCGTAGTGTTAGTATTTATGACAGTAAGATTTTGCCCATGTGTTTAACAACTTCTTCTGCTCTGTTGAATCTAAGTTGAAATCATAATGGATATGTAACTGTGCACTTTGTTAGATAATGTTCCACTGGTCTGTCGGGCATTTCTCCACAGTGCTGACATTTCCTCTCGTCTTCTGGAACCTGTAAGCCTATTTCCCATGCATATGTGTATCCAAGCTTGATGCAATGTAAGTGTACTTCTGTTGTTCTACTGCTCCCTTTCATCAAAATATGTGGTTCGTAGTTAGTTGAATTCTTGTACCAACCCTCAGATCCTGATGTTGCAACTGATGTGTTGTGGTCACTCTACATCTTTTGCATTGCTCTATTTCTAATTACTTTCATAATCTGTGATAGATTCTGGTATATAAATGTCTACATTTCTTCTCTTATTTGCAAGTTTTGCAGCTTCGTCTGCAATGTCATTTCCTATTATTCCTACATGGCTTGGCACCCAGTTGATAAGTACCCCACGGCCTTGACGTATGAGAATTTGCATTAATGAAATGACATTTGTGATCAGATGGATGTTATCACGTATGAGTTCTTGTTGCAAGGTTTCATTGGCAGTTCTCAAATCTGTAAGTATGATTACTTGTTGTCGGTGTTCATCAAGAGCATGTTCCAAAGCCTTTTGAATGGCTCGCATCTCTGTTTGTAAAGATGAAAACTCGTTTGAGAGTCTCCAACAATTTACAGACTTTACTGCCTTCACTGCAGCTCCGGTTTCTTGTCCCTGCTGATCTACTGATCCATCTGTGAAGTATGTGAAGCTATCAGAGGCCAGGTTTGCTTCTATATGCATCTGCACAATATGACGTAGCAGATGAGGATTAGTCTGGTTCTTTTTTCCCTCAAGAACCATAAACTTAAAGTCTGCTGGCAGCGATTCCCAAGGGGCTTGCATACCAAAGTATGCATGTATTTCGTCGACACCCCTCTTGGTGACTGTATTTGTTATATCGAATGTATTGATGGTGTTTATTGCACAATGGGTCCACCTGTTGCTACTGGAGGCTCTTTTGTCCCGAGTTAGTGCTCCAATGATCTTTAAGTGAACTTATTCTAGGTCTAGTCGATATCTTGCACTATCATGCAATATCTAGCATGCAAGCAGCAATCCCTTTTACCCATATTTCAATCGGCATTAGCTTGATTTCTAGTGTTTGGTTCAGTATTTTAGTCCATCTGGGAGTCCCTGTTATGACTTGCATTGCATGATTTTGAATAACCTCAACGTTTGTCCACTGGCCAGGAGAAAGAGTGAGAAAGGCAGGTGCTGCATAATCAACCAGGGAACGAACAGCGTGTATGTAAAACATTCTTAACACTGTGTCCCGTTCCTTGACGAGGCCCTGTGATTGCACTCATTATATTCAGTCGTGATTTTGCTTTCTCCTTCAGATATTGAATTTGCTTTTTGAATGTCATTTTAGAATCTATCCACACTCCGAGATATTGATATTATGTAACCCACTTAAGGTTAATGTCTTAAACGCGTAGGTGCCTGTCTAGACTGTTGCGACCTAGTCTCATTGCCTTAGTCTTCTGTGCAGATATTTTTAGCAATAAAATGTTGCATTCAGCTTTTACTTTATCTAGTGCCCTTTGTGCTTTATTTAAAAGTAAAGAACCTGTGACTAATAATGCTATATCATCAGCATAGCTTAGCAATGTAACACCTTCTGCAAATGTCATGGTAATGAGATTTTCTAAAAGGATGTTAAAAAGACTAGGACTGAGGACTCGTCCATGTAGAGTCCCATTCTCATTGAAGTGGTAGTCCGACACTTGTCCTTACATCTTTACTGTGGAATATCTGTGACTTAGGTAACCTTGAATCCATCCTAGCATATTTCTCTTTGCGCCTTTTTTAACTAAGGTGTGCAAAATTGCTTGTGGGCTTACAAGTTCGAATGCTTTTTCAATATCAAGGAAGATCATTATAGCTGGACCTGAGTTAACTGTTCCTAGTAATGTTGCTATACAGTTGGCACACAACCTGGTGATTCCCATGTACATGCCTTAACCCACTCTGCCACGGTATTACAAGAGCCGACCAACCCAGAACGCTACGGAGATCTCTGGGAGGTTGTGGAGGCCCGGTTTGGTTGCCCAATCAGGATTTTACAGTCAACCAGACCACATTCAGGCCTTCAGTAATGACGTTTCCTGGTTAAGAGAAAGAGATAGAACAAGAGAGATAGAAAGAGCGAGAAAGAGATATATAGAGAGAGAAGCTTCAGGATAAGAGCTGTGCAAGCATTATGCTAATGTCTGCCTCACTCCCCTATGGCTTCCATCGTGCAGCCTCTCCCTCTCTCTCTCTCTCTGAGGGGTTGTATAATCAATGTTGGCGATCACATCCACAGTTGCGTGAGCACTCATTGTCCTAATATGTTTGTTGTGCTGGAAACATTCGTACAAGACAGGACTCCGGGGAACCTTTCTACCATTCATTACAATAAATCATGGATGCAGCGTAGCAGGCATGGCTAGGGGAAGTAGCAGGTGGGGCCAGGGAAAGTCGCAGGCGGTGTTAGGGAAAGTCGCAGGCGGGGTCGGGGAAGTCGCAGGTTGGGCTAGGGGAAGTTGCAGGTGAGGGTAGGGGAATTTGCAGGCGCGGTAGGGGAAGTCGTAGGTGGTGCTAGGGAGAAGTAGCAGGTGGGGGTAGGGGAAGTTGCAGGCGAGCTAGGGAAAGTTGCAGGCGAACCAGGGAAAGTCGCAGGCGGGGCTAGTCAAAGCTGCAGGCGGGCTAGGGGAAGTCGCAGGCGGGGCTAGGGTAAGAAGCAGGTGGGGATAGGGGTAATCGCAGCCAAGAGTGGGTGTTGAGGGAGGGCGTGTGTAGGTAAGAGTGGGTATTGAGAGGGGGGGGGGGTAGTTCCAAGGGGTTGTCATAGCCAGGGGGTGGAAAAAGGGGGCCGAGCTCCCATTATCTATAAAAAAGAGCTCCTATACGGCATGCGTCTCAAATAGCCTCTGACAATCAAGTCCAACTCCTGGCCTGCACGGGTGGCTTAATCTTTATGTCCGGCGGAAATGCTTTTACCGACAGGAGAAGGGACGAGGGCGTGCCATCTGGCGCCTTAAAACATCTGTTCCGGGTAGATGGGACTCGATAGCCTGGGAAGGCAGCTTATCTAGGGGAAGGAAAACCCTGATTTCAAACCTCCGCTGCCTTGCGGCCATTACTCTCTTTTGAGAAAAGCTTCAGGAGTCATCCTCGATGAAAAATCCGGAGTTGGAGCACCTAAGGCAGTTTGTCCTCGACTTCGACTTTGTTCTGGCAGTTCCTGTGACGGTGCCCAAACCATGTGTATTGGCGTCGCCTTTCCTTTGGATAATTTCAGCAACGTGGAGAAGGGAGATCTGCTGCATGGGAAACAGCTTTTCCTCCATTTTGATTAACCCAGGCTTTGCGCCCTGGAAACCAGATCGCGACTCCATAGACTCCCGAGACTGAGGGATGCCCACTGAGAGAGGGGGTGTAGGTAAGAGTGGGTGTTAAGGGAAGGGGGTGTAGGTAAGAGTGTGGGTGTTGAGGGAGGGGGTGTAGGTAAGAGTGGATGTTGAGGGAGGGGGTGTATGTAAAAGTGGGCGTTGAGGGAGGAGGTGTAGGTAAGAGTGGGTGTTGAGGGAGGGTGTAGGTAACAGTGGGTGTTGAGAAAGGAGGGGGTGAAGGTAAGAGTGGGTGTTGAGGGAGGGGGTGTAGGTAAGAGTGGGTGTTGAGGGAGGGGGTGTAGATAAGATTGGGTGTTGAGGGGGTGTGTGTAGGTAAGAGTGGGTGTTGAGAGGGGGGTGTAGGTAAGAGTAGGTGTTGAGGGAGGGGGTGTAGGTAAGAGTGGGTGAAGAGGGAGGGGGAGTAGGAAAGAGTGGGTGTTGAGGGAGGGGGTGTAGGTTAGAGGGGGTGTTGAGGGAGGGGTGAAGGTAAGAGTGGATGTTAAGGGAGGTGTAGGTAAGAGGGGGTGTTGAGGGAAGGGGTGTAGATAAGAGTGAGTGTTGAGGGAGGAGGAGTAGGTAAGAGTGGGTGTTGAGGGAGGGGATATTGAGGGAGGGGTGTAGGTAAAAGTGGGTGTTGAGGGAGGGGGTAAAGGTAGGAGTGGGTGTTGAGGGAGGGGGTGTAGGTAAGAGTTGATGTTAAGGGAGGGGGTGTTGGTAAGAGTGGGTGTTGAGGGAGGGGGTGTAGGTAAGCGTGGGTGTTGAGGGACGGGGTGTAGGTAAGAGTGGGTGTTGAGGGATAGGGGGGTGTAGGTAAGAGTTGGAGTTGAGGGAGGGAGGGTAGGTAAGAGTGGGTGTTGAGGGAGGGGATGTAGGTAAAGTGGGTGATGAGTGAGGGGGTGTAGGTAAGAGTGGGTGTTGATAAGAGTGGGTGTTGAGGGATGGGGTGTAGGTAATAGTGGGAGTTGAGGGGTGGGGTGTAGGTAAGATTGGGAGTTGAGGAAAGGGGTATAGGTAAGAGTGGGTGTTGAGGGAGGGGGAATAGGTAAGAGTGGGTGTTGAGGGAAGGGATGTAGGTAAGAGTGGGTGTTAAGGGAGGAGGTGTAGGTAAGAGTGGGTGTTAAGTGAGGGGGTGTAGGTAGAGTGGGTGTTGAGGGAGGGAGTGTAGGTAAGAGTGGGTGTTGAGGGTGGGGGTGTAGGTAAGAGTGGGTGTTGAGGGTGGGGGTGTAGGTAAGAGTGGGTGTTGAGGGTGGGGGTGTAGGTAACAGTGGGTGTTGAGGGAGGGGGTGTAGGGAAGAGTGGGTGTTGAGCGAAAACTTGACTCATGTAATCTATTTAAATTGATACTATTTTTGATAGCTACGAAGGACCACCACTTTTTGTGGAAAAATTGGGAAACTAGGTAGAGCAAGTGGTTAGATATTATTTCCATGAACTAGTGTCCAGTGGATGTTCTTAATTAATAATACAAAGAATATTAAAAGAATATTAAAAGGACTGTATATTATTAGTCAAATTCACTCACCTAAAATGGGGGGTTACATGCCAAAAGATAAATATATCCCAAGCATGATTTCAGTGCTGGTTCTTCACTGAAGTAACTAAATGTTAATGAAAATTAAAAGGATTATGTAATAATAATTAGAGGCAAAGGTACCTCAAGATACAACCGTAATATGGTAAAATAAGATTAATCAATGGCAGTAATAATGCAGCAATTAGCATAAGATAAGATAATTATTCATATTAATCTGTTAGTAAATTATTAAGAAATGTATGTATGAAATAATATAGCATTCATAAATACTTTTAGTAAATGGATATTATAGTAAATATCAATACTCAATGAATTGTTAGTAAATATACTATAATAAGTTCAGCTGCCTAGCTGTGATTGATAATAGTTGTACGCGTGTGGATTATTCTCATCTGGAACTTGCAGGAACATGGGTCCTACAACACGTCACACGTGTTGTAGGAACCTGAGGATCTCTCCTCAGGCGAATTCGGCACACGCTGTAAACCCAGTAAAATGTAACAGGTTGTCTATGCACAAATTATTATAGAACTATTTCTGACTTCGAGAGGAGACCGCAAATAGACTTGAACTAACTTTCTAGTTTTTGTTGTTCATGCCACTTTACGACAAGTAACCTACCAGTTTGTTACGTATTCATACATAAGCAAACCTTAATAGGACGTTTTTACATTCCACTCGCCGAGCCGATGGCCAGCCGTCAATGGAGTCGCTCCTGCACCCTGGCACTCACAATTGGGAATGTCAAAATAAAGGCCGGCTAAATACACAAGCTCCTAGACGAAACTTTAGCAGCTGGATCTGCAGGTGGTCTCTCTCACGCTGCTAATATGGCGTCGCCGTCTACCTCCCCAGTCGCTATACGCATGCGCAGAACGTTTCTAAGTAATCTCGAGCGTAAATTATTTTACTTACAGCAAGTGAGCAACAAGAGGCTCGAATTAACGTGGGGGAGCAATAAAGCCTTCAAACATCATATTGAACAACAAGGGCTCAATTATTACGTTAATTCACAGGTGAGCTGTGGAGTCAGCTCGGGTTAATTAGTGAAAAATCCTGAAAGAGTGGGTGTTGAGGGAGGGTGTAGGTAAAAGTGAGTTTTTAGGGAGGGTGTAGGTAAGAGTGGGTGTTGAGGGAGGGTGTAGGGAAGAGTGGGTGTTGAGGGAGGGTGTAGGTAAGAGTGGGTGGTGAGGGAGTGGGGTGGAGGTATATGTGGGTGTTGAGGGAGGGGGTGTAGGTAAGAATGGGTGTTGAGGGAGGGGGTGTAGATAAGAATGGGTGTTAAGGGAGGGGGTGCAGATAAGAGTGGGTGTTGAGGGAGGGGTGTAGGAAAGAATGGGTGTAAAAGGACTGGGTGTAGGTAAGAATGGGAGTTGAGGGAGGGGGTGTAGGTAAGAGTGGGTGCTGAGGGAGGGGGTGTAGGTAAGAGCAGGTGGTGAGGGAGGGGGTGTAGGTAAGAGTGGGTGTTGAGGGAGGGTGTAGGTAAAAATGGGTGTTGAGGGAGGGGGTGTTGGTAAGAATGGGTGTTCAGGGAAGGGGGTGTAGGTAAGAATGGGTGTTCTGGTAGGGGGTGTAGGTAAAAGTGGGAGTTGAGGGAGAGGGTGTAGGTAAGAGTGGGTTTTGAGGGAGGGGTGTAGGTATGAGTGGCAGTTGAGGGAGGGGGTGTAGGTAAGGATGGGTGTTGAGGGAGGGGTGTAGGTAAGAGAGGGTTTTGAGGGAGGGGGTGTAGGTAAGAGTTGATGTTGAGGGAGGGCGTGTAGGTAAGAGTGTGTGTTGAGTGAGGGGGTGTAGGTAAGAGTGGGTATTGACAGACGGGGTGTAGGTAAGTGTGGTTGTTGAGGGAGGGCCTGTAGGTAAGAGTGGGTGTTAAGGAAGAGTGTAGGTAAGAGTAAGTGTTGAGGGAGAATGAAGGTAAGAGTGGGTGTTGACGGAAGGGGAGTATATAGGAGTGGGTATTGAGGGAGGAGATGTAGGTAAGAGTGGGTGTTAAGGGAGGGGGTGTAGGTAAGAGTGAGTGTTGAGGGAGGGTGTAGGTAAGAGAGGGTTTTGAGGGAAGGTGTAGATAAGAGTGGGTATTGACAGACGAGGTGTAGGTAAGTGTTTTTGTTGAGAGAGGGGCTGTAGGTAAAAGTGGGTGTTGAGGGAGGGTGTAGGTAGGAGTAAGCTTTGAGGGATGGTTTAGGTAAGAGTGGGTGTTGAAGGAAGGGGATTACATAGGAGTGGGTGTTGAGGGAGGAGGTGTAGGTAAGAATGGGTGTTGAGGGAGGGGGTGTAGGAAAGGATGGGTGTGTAAGGAGGGGGTGTAGGTAAGAGTGGGTTTTGAAGGAGGGTGTAGGTAAAAGTGGGTGTTGAGGGAGGGTGTAGGTAAGAGTGAGTGTTGAGGGAGGGTGTTGGTAAGAGTGGGTGTTGACAGAGGGTGTATAGTGTTATTATCTCAGCCTGCAGGAGAAACGAGTCTCCCTCCTTGAGAGTTATTCAGCAAGCCTGACCTAACTAGAAGGTCTAGCAAATATTGAGGTGATAACCCATATGAAAAATGGCTGTTTGGATATGTGTAACAGTTTGAGATTATGGGTAATGAAGAAGAAAATAGATAAATGACTGGCTAGGAGATGTGGACATTTTGCTGGAGGCGTGAGGCTCGCTTCCGGAGGACCTTGACCTCACTTGAGTGCCAGACATCGCAGGGGGAAGCCGCGCTCCGTTTGAGCTCCCGCCTGGTGATATATCTCTAAGAGAAGAGAAGTGTGCAGACGTGCCAGCTGTGGAATTGAGCTGAGAACGTTGTGGTGTCAAGTCTTGGACGGCGAGGAGAGTTTAATAAGCTACTCAGAGGCATTTTCGTGGGCTGTGTGGAGCGCCCTGACCAGACGCCGTCAGAGGAAAAGCGCCCTCGATCAATTAATCTGTGGTAAGCACGATATACGCCAGTTCATAGTGATCACTTGTAGTTGGTCGTGTGCCCAGCGACAGTAGCGATGTTTATTTTATAAGTTAGACATGTTTTAATAAGGCAGAAAGCCTGAAATAATAAACATTTAACAATGTTGAACAAGAATACTTGCATAATAGACAAAACCCAAGATTCAAGAAGATTACAAATTCTTGAGGCAATTCACATAAGAATAGAGCGACCTACCATGAACACCCAAATCACGGAACTATTTACTCTACCCACCATGAGAGTAAGGACAAGACAAGAACATATCGATGCCAACACAGAAGACAATGTCCAACATAACAGGCCAATTACACTGGATTAATCTTTGTGTTTAGATAGGAGATGCCTCGTATGGGCCAATAAGCCTTCTGCAGCCCCTATGTTTATCCCTTATGTATCCCCCCATGTTTTCACCTTCATTGTATTATCACCTGACCTAATGAGGGTATAAAATCAACTAGTATTGTAAGATCTGTTCACTTGAGAATGAACCATGGAGGTTCGAAACGTCGTGCAAATTATACAAATAAGTGTAATACACTCTATAGTAAATCACTTCTTTTCTTCACCTTAAAAGTACGAAAATGAGTTTTGGAGAACTCCTATTTCAATTAAGCCCTGATGCTAAGAAAATAGTTAGAGGGATAGAAGCCCTAAACCAGAAAATAATAAATACAGAATATGCGGTCATATTCAATGAAACATGTTTGAAAGAAAACCTGCTGCCAGTATACACCAATATATATATATATATATATATATATATATATATATATATATATATATATATATATATATATATATATATATATATATATATATATATATATATATATATATATATATATATATATATATATATTATATATATTATATATATATGTATGTCGTACCTAGTAGCCAGAACGCACTTCTCAGCCTACTATGCAAGGCCCGATTTGCCTAATAAGCCAAGTTTTCATGAATTAATGTTTTTTCGACTACCTAACCTAACCTAACTTTTTCGGCTACCTAACCTAACCTATAAAGATAGGTTAGGTTAGGTTAGGTAGGGTTGGTTAGTTTCGGTCATATATCTAATTTAATTTTAACTCCAATAAAAAAAAATTTACCTCATACATAATGAAATGGGTAGCTTTATCATTTCATAAGAAAAACATTAGAGAAATTATATTAATTCAGGAAAACTTGGCTTATTAGGCAAATCGGGCCTTGCATAGTAGGCTGAGAAGTGCGTTCTGGCTACTAGGTACGACATAAATATATATATGTACTTAAACTCACAAGTCAAATATTCAAAGGAACTCACTCTTTAGTGAACTGCCTCGAACCTTGGAAAGTCAGAATGTTCGCACACCCTGACATAACAAGAACTCTACCTCCACACCACGCAGATCGTACAAAAGAAATTGAAAGTCTGGACTCTATTCGCGATAGAATCAACCTCCCGACGACACTTGTAATGGCTAAGAGATCAGAGTTAATTTTGATCGAGCCTTCACATTTCCAGAGAGAACACCAGCCTCAAATATGCACGGTAACTGGCTTAAACTCACAAGTGGCTGGCCCACTAAGTGTTGCTTGTTTCTGTTTTACTTGGGCGTAGTGTTAGTATTTATGACAGTAAGATTTTGCCCATGTGTTTAACAACTTCTTCTGCTCTGTTGAATCTAAGTTGAAATCATAATGGATATGTAACTGTGCACTTTGTTAGATAATGTTCCACTGGTCTGTCGGGCATTTCTCCACAGTGCTGACATTTCCTCTCGTCTTCTGGAACCTGTAAGCCTATTTCCCATGCATATGTGTATCCAAGCTTGATGCAATGTAAGTGTACTTCTGTTGTTCTACTGCTCCCTTTCATCAAAATATGTGGTTCGTAGTTAGTTGAATTCTTGTACCAACCCTCAGATCCTGATGTTGCAACTGATGTGTTGTGGTCACTCTACATCTTTTGCATTGCTCTATTTCTAATTACTTTCATAATCTGTGATAGATTCTGGTATATAAATGTCTACATTTCTTCTCTTATTTGCAAGTTTTGCAGCTTCGTCTGCAATGTCATTTCCTATTATTCCTACATGGCTTGGCACCCAGTTGATAAGTACCCCACGGCCTTGACGTATGAGAATTTGCATTAATGAAATGACATTTGTGATCAGATGGATGTTATCACGTATGAGTTCTTGTTGCAAGGTTTCATTGGCAGTTCTCAAATCTGTAAGTATGATTACTTGTTGTCGGTGTTCATCAAGAGCATGTTCCAAAGCCTTTTGAATGGCTCGCATCTCTGTTTGTAAAGATGAAAACTCGTTTGAGAGTCTCCAACAATTTACAGACTTTACTGCCTTCACTGCAGCTCCGGTTTCTTGTCCCTGCTGATCTACTGATCCATCTGTGAAGTATGTAAAGCTATCAGAGGCCAGGTTTGCTTCTATATGCATCTGCACAATATGACGTAGCAGATGAGGATTAGTCTGGTTCTTTTTTCCCTCAAGAACCATAATCTTAAAGTCTGCTGGCAGCGATTCCCAAGGGGCTTGCATACCAAAGTAAGCATGTATTTCGTCGACACCCCTCTTGGTGACTGTATTTGTTATATCGAATGTATTGATGGTGTTTATTGCACAATGGGTCCACCTGTTGCTACTGGAGGCTCTTTTGTCCCGAGTTAGTGCTCCAATGATCTTTAAGTGAACTTATTCTAGGTCTAGTCGATATCTTGCACTATCATGCAATATCTAGCATGCAAGCAGCAATCCCTTTTACCCATATTTCAATCGGCATTAGCTTGATTTCTAGTGTTTGGTTCAGTATTTTAGTCCATCTGGGAGTCCCTGTTATGACTTGCATTGCATGATTTTGAATAACCTCAACGTTTGTCCACTGGCCAGGAGAAAGAGTGAGAAAGGCAGGTGCTGCATAATCAACCAGGGAACGAACAGCGTGTATGTAAAACATTCTTAACACTGTGTCCCGTTCCTTGACGAGGCCCTGTGATTGCACTCATTATATTCAGTCGTGATTTTGCTTTCTCCTTCAGATATTGAATTTGCTTTTTGAATGTCATTTTAGAATCTATCCACACTCCGAGATATTGATATTATGTAACCCACTTAAGGTTAATGTCTTAAACGCGTAGGTGCCTGTCTAGACTGTTGCGACCTAGTCTCATTGCCTTAGTCTTCTGTGCAGATATTTTTAGCAATAAAATGTTGCATTCAGCTTTTACTTTATCTAGTGCCCTTTGTGCTTTATTTAAAAGTAAAGAACCTGTGACTAATAATGCTATATCATCAGCATAGCTTAGCAATGTAACACCTTCTGCAAATGTCATGGTAATGAGATTTTCTAAAAGGATGTTAAAAAGACTAGGACTGAGGACTCGTCCATGTAGAGTTCCATTCTCATTGAAGTGGTAGTCCGACACTTGTCCTTACATCTTTACTGTGGAATATCTGTGACTTAGGTAACCTTGAATCCATCCTAGCATATTTCTCTTTGCGCCTTTTTTAACTAAGGTGTGCAAAATTGCTTGTGGGCTTACAAGTTCGAATGCTTTTTCAATATCAAGGAAGATCATTATAGCTGGACCTGAGTTAACTGTTCCTAGTAATGTTGCTATACAGTTGGCACACAACCTGGTGATTCCCATGTACATGCCTTAACCCACTCTGCCACGGTATTACAAGAGCCGACCAACCCAGAACGCTACGGAGATCTCTGGGAGGTTGTGGAGGCCCGGTTTGGTTGCCCAATCAGGATTTTACAGTCAACCAGACCACATTCAGGCCTTCAGTAATGACGTTTCCTGGTTAACAGAAAGAGATAGAACAAGAGAGATAGAAAGAGCGAGAAAGAGATATATAGAGAGAGAAGCTTCAGGATAAGAGCTGTGCAAGCATTATGCTAATGTCTGCCTCACTCCCCTATGGCTTCCATCGTGCAGCCTCTCCCTCTCTCTCTCTCTCTGAGGGGTTGTATAATCAATGTTGGCGATCACATCCACAGTTGCGTGAGCACTCATTGTCCTAATATGTTTGTTGTGCTGGAAACATTCGTACAAGACAGGACTCCGGGGAACCTTTCTACCATTCATTACAATAAATCATGGATGCAGCGTAGCAGGCATGGCTAGGGGAAGTAGCAGGTGGGGCCAGGGAAAGTCGCAGGCGGTGTTAGGGAAAGTCGCAGGCGGGGTCGGGGAAGTCGCAGGTTGGGCTAGGGGAAGTTGCAGGTGAGGGTAGGGGAATTTGCAGGCGCGGTAGGGGAAGTCGTAGGTGGTGCTAGGGAGAAGTAGCAGGTGGGGGTAGGGGAAGTTGCAGGCGAGCTAGGGAAAGTTGCAGGCGAACCAGGGAAAGTCGCAGGCGGGGCTAGTCAAAGCTGCAGGCGGGCTAGGGGAAGTCGCAGGCGGGGCTAGGGTAAGAAGCAGGTGGGGATAGGGGTAATCGCAGCCAAGAGTGGGTGTTGAGGGAGGGCGTGTGTAGGTAAGAGTGGGTATTGAGAGGGGGGGGGGGGTAGTTCCAAGGGGTTGTCATAGCCAGGGGGTGGAAAAAGGGGGCCGAGCTCCCATTATCTATAAAAAAGAGCTCCTATACGGCATGCGTCTCAAATAGCCTCTGACAATCAAGTCCAACTCCTGGCCTGCACGGGTGGCTTAATCTTTATGTCCGGCGGAAATGCTTTTACCGACAGGAGAAGGGACGAGGGCGTGCCATCTGGCGCCTTAAAACATCTGTTCCGGGTAGATGGGACTCGATAGCCTGGGAAGGCAGCTTATCTAGGGGAAGGAAAACCCTGATTTCAAACCTCCGCTGCCTTGCGGCCATTACTCTCTTTTGAGAAAAGCTTCAGGAGTCATCCTCGATGAAAAATCCGGAGTTGGAGCACCTAAGGCAGTTTGTCCTTGACTTCGACTTTGTTCTGGCAGTTCCTGTGACGGTGCCCAAACCATGTGTATTGGCGTCGCCTTTCCTTTGGATAATTTCAGCAACGTGGAGAAGGGAGATCTGCTGCATGGGAAACAGCTTTTCCTCCATTTTGATTAACCCAGGCTTTGCGCCCTGGAAACCAGATCGCGACTCCATAGACTCCCGAGACTGAGGGATGCCCACTGAGAGAGGGGGTGTAGGTAAGAGTGGGTGTTAAGGGAAGGGGGTGTAGGTAAGAGTGTGGGTGTTGAGGGAGGGGGTGTAGGTAAGAGTGGGTGTTAAGGGAAGGGGGTGTAGGTAAGAGTGGGTGTTGAGGGAGGGGGTGTAGGTAAGAGTGGATGTTGAGGGAGGGGGTGTAGGTAAGAGTGGGTGTTAAGGGAAGGGGGTGTAGGTAAGAGTAGCTGTTGAGGGACGGGGTGTAGGTAAGAGTGGGTGTTGAGGGAGGGGGTGTAGGTAAGAGTGGGTGTTAAGGGAAGGGGGTGTAGGTAGGAGTGGGTGTTGAGGGATGGGGTGTAGGTAAGAGTGGGTGTTGAGGGGTGGGTGTAGGTAAGAGTGGGTGTTGAGAGGGGTGGTGTAGGTAAGAGTGTGGGTGTTGAGGGAGGGGGTGTAGGTAAGAGTGGATGTTGAGGGAGGGGTGTATGTAAAAGTGGGCGTTGAGGGAGGAGGTGTAGGTAAGAGTGGGTGTTGAGGGAGGGGGTGTAGGTAAGAGTGGGTGTTGAGGGAGGGGGTGTAGATAAGATTGGGTGTTGAGGGGGTGTGTGTAGGTAAGAGTGGGTGTTGAGAGGGGGGTGTAGGTAAGAGTAGGTGTTGAGGGAGGGGGTGTAGGTAAGAGTGGGTGAAGAGGGAGGGGGAGTAGGTAAGAGTGGGTGTTGAGGGAGGGGGTGTAGGTTAGAGGGGGTGTTGAGGGAGGGGTGTAGGTAACAGTGGATGTTAAGGGAGGTGTAGGTAAGAGGGGGTGTTGAGGGAAGGGGTGTAGATAAGAGTGAGTGTTGAGGGAGGAGGAGTAGGTAAGAGTGGGTGTTGAGGGAGGGGATATTGAGGGAGGGGATATTGAGGGAGGGGTGTAGGTAAAAGTGGGTGTTGAGGGAGGGGGTAAAGGTAGGAGTGGGTGTTGAGGGAGGGGGTGTAGGTAAGAGTTGATGTTAAGGGAGGGGGTGTTGGTAAGAGTGGGTGTTGAGGGAGGGGGTGTAGGTAAGCGTGGGTGTTGAGGGACGGGGTGTAGGTAAGAGTGGGTGTTGAGGGATAGGGGGGTGTAGGTAAGAGTTGGAGTTGAGGGAGGGAGGGTAGGTAAGAGTGGGTGTTGAGGGAGGGGATGTAGGTAAAGTGGGTGATGAGTGAGGGGGTGTAGGTAAGAGTGGGTGTTGATAAGAGTGGGTGTTGAGGGATGGGGTGTAGGTAATAGTGGGAGTTGAGGGGTGGGGTGTAGGTAAGATTGGGAGTTGAGGAAAGGGGTATAGGTAAGAGTGGGTGTTGAGGGAGGGGGAATAGGTAAGAGTGGGTGTTGAGGGAAGGGATGTAGGTAAGAGTGGGTGTTAAGGGAGGAGGTGTAGGTAAGAGTGGGTGTTAAGTGAGGGGGTGTAGGTAGAGTGGGTGTTGAGGGAGGGAGTGTAGGTAAGAGTGGGTGTTGAGGGTGGGGGTGTAGGTAAGAGTGGGTGTTGAGGGTGGGGGTGTAGGTAAGAGTGGGTGTTGAGGGTGGGGGTGTAGGTAACAGTGGGTGTTGAGGGAGGGGGTGTAGGGAAGAGTGGGTGTTGAGCGAAAACTTGACTCATGTAATCTATTTAAATTGATACTATTTTTGATAGCTACGAAGGACCACCACTTTTTGTGGAAAAATTGGGAAACTAGGTAGAGCAAGTGGTTTGATAATATTTCCATGAACTAGTGTCCAGTGGATGTTCTTAATTAATAATACAAAGAATATTAAAAGAATATTAAAAGGACTGTATATTATTAGTCAAATTCACTCACCTAAAATGGGGGGTTACATGCCAAAAGATAAATATATCCCAAGCATGATTTCAGTGCTGGTTCTTCACTGAAGTAACTAAATGTTAATGAAAATTAAAAGGATTATGTAATAATAATTAGAGGCAAAGGTACCTCAAGATACAACCGTAATATGGTAAAATAAGATTAATCAATGGCAGTAATAATGCAGCAATTAGCATAAGATAAGATAATTATTCATATTAATCTGTTAGTAAATTATTAAGAAATGTATGTATGAAATAATATAGCATTCATAAATACTTTTAGTAAATGGATATTATAGTAAATATCAATACTCAATGAATTGTTAGTAAATATACTATAATAAGTTCAGCTGCCTAGCTGTGATTGATAATAGTTGTACGCGTGTGGATTATTCTCATCTGGAACTTGCAGGAACATGGGTCCTACAAAACGCCACACGTGTTGTAGGAACCTGAGGATCTCTCCTCAGGCGAATTCGGCACACGCTGTAAACCCAGTAAAATGTAACAGGTTGTCTATGCACAAATTATTATAGAACTATTTCTGACTTCGAGAGGAGACCGCAAATAGACTTGAACTAACTTTCAAGTTTTTGTTGTTCATGCCACTTTACGACAAGTAACCTACCAGTTTGTTACGTATTCATACATAAGCAAACCTTAATAGGACGTTTTTACATTCCACTCGCCGAGCCGATGGCCAGCCGTCAATGGAGTCGCTCCTGCACCCTGGCACTCACAATTGGGAATGTCAAAATAAAGGCCGGCTAAATACACAAGCTCCTAGACGAAACTTTAGCAGCTGGATCTGCAGGTGGTCTCTCTCACGCTGCTAATATGGCGTCGCCGTCTACCTCCCCAGTCGCTATACGCATGCGCAGAACGTTTCTAAGTAATCTCGAGCGTAAATTATTTTACTTACAGCAAGTGAGCAACAAGAGGCTCGAATTAACGTGGGGGAGCAATAAAGCCTTCAAACATCATATTGAACAACAAGGGCTCAATTATTACGTTAATTCACAGGTGAGCTGTGGAGTCAGCTCGGGTTAATTAGTGAAAAATCCTGAAAGAGTGGGTGTTGAGGGAGGGTGTAGGTAAAAGTGAGTTTTTAGGGAGGGTGTAGGTAAGAGTGGGTGTTGAGGGAGGGTGTAGGGAAGAGTGGGTGTTGAGGGAGGGTGTAGGTAAGAGTGGGTGGTGAGGGAGTGGGGTGGAGGTATATGTGGGTGTTGAGGGAGGGGGTGTAGGTAAGAATGGGTGTTGAGGGAGGGGGTGTAGATAAGAATGGGTGTTAAGGGAGGGGGTGCAGATAAGAGTGGGTGTTGAGGGAGGGGTGTAGGAAAGAATGGGTGTAAAGGGACTGGGTGTAGGTAAGAATGGGAGTTGAGGGAGGGGGTGTAGGTAAGAGTGGATGCTGAGGGAGGGGGTGTAGGTAAGAGCAGGTGGTGAGGGAGGGGGTGTAGGTAAGAGTGGGTGTTGAGGGAGGGTGTAGGTAAAAATGGGTGTTGAGGGAGGGGGTGTTGGTAAGAATGGGTGTTCAGGGAAGGGGTGTAGGTAAGAATGGGTGTTCTGGTAGGGGGTGTAGGTAAAAGTGGGAGTTGAGGGAGAGGGTGTAGGTAAGAGTGGGTTTTGAGGGAGGGGTGTAGGTATGAGTGGCAGTTGAGGGAGGGGGTGTAGGTAAGGATGGGTGTTGAGGGAGGGGTGTAGGTAAGAGAGGGTTTTGAGGGAGGGGGTGTAGGTAAGAGTTGATGTTGAGGGAGGGCGTGTAGGTAAGAGTGTGTGTTGAGTGAGGGGGTGTAGGTAAGAGTGGGTATTGACAGACGGGGTGTAGGTAAGTGTGGTTGTTGAGGGAGGGCCTGTAGGTAAGAGTGGGTGTTAAGGAAGAGTGTAGGTAAGAGTAAGTGTTGAGGGAGAATGAAGGTAAGAGTGGGTGTTGACGGAAGGGGAGTATATAGGAGTGGGTATTGAGGGAGGAGATGTAGGTAAGAGTGGGTGTTAAGGGAGGGGGTGTAGGTAAGAGTGAGTGTTGAGGGAGGGTGTAGGTAAGAGAGGGTTTTGAGGGAAGGTGTAGATAAGAGTGGGTATTGACAGACGAGGTGTAGGTAAGTGTTTTTGTTGAGAGAGGGGCTGTAGGTAAAAGTGGGTGTTGAGGGAGGGTGTAGGTAAGAGTAAGTGTTGAGGGATGGTTTAGGTAAGAGTGGGTGTTGAAGGAAGGGGATTACATAGGAGTGGGTGTTGAGGGAGGAGGTGTAGGTAAGAATGGGTGTTGAGGGAGGGGGTGTAGGAAAGGATGGGTGTGTAAGGAGGGGGTGTAGGTAAGAGTGGGTTTTGAAGGAGGGTGTAGGTAAAAGTGGGTGTTGAGGGAGGGTGTAGGTAAGAGTGAGTGTTGAGGGAGGGTGTTGGTAAGAGTGGGTGTTGACAGAGGGTGTATAGTGTTATTATCTCAGCCTGCAGGAGAAACGAGTCTCCCTCCTTGAGAGTTATTCAGCAAGCCTGACCTAACTAGAAGGTCTAGCAAATATTGAGGTGATAACCCATATGAAAAATGGCTGTTTGGATATGTGTAACAGTTTGAGATTATGGGTAATGAAGAAGAAAATAGATAAATGACTGGCTAGGAGATGTGGACATTTTGCTGGAGGCGTGAGGCTCGCTTCCGGAGGACCTTGACCTCACTTGAGTGCCAGACATCGCAGGGGGAAGCCGCGCTCCGTTTGAGCTCCCGCCTGGTGATATATCTCTAAGAGAAGAGAAGTGTGCAGACGTGCCAGCTGTGGAATTGAGCTGAGAACGTTGTGGTGTCAAGTCTTGGACGGCGAGGAGAGTTTAATAAGCTACTCAGAGGCATTTTCGTGGGCTGTGTGGAGCGCCCTGACCAGACGCCGTCAGAGGAAAAGCGCCCTCGATCAATTAATCTGTGGTAAGCACGATATACGCCAGTTCATAGTGATCACTTGTAGTTGGTCGTGTGCCCAGCGACAGTAGCGATGTTTATTTTATAAGTTAGACATGTTTTAATAAGGCAGAAAGCCTGAAATAAGAGAGTGGAGAGGGAGGAACACGGAGTGACGTCCGCCCCCTCTGAGCGCTGGCGGATGACTGAAGGAGCCTGGCTCTTGACGGAGGAAGACCCTCCCAGCGAGTGAGGACCGCCGCCAGGCGAGGTGGAGTATGGACCCGCCCAAAACGGGGGAGTCCACTCTCACTGTATGTAGAGAACAGATAGAGGTTTGAGGCAAACATATTGTGTGAATATTTTTTGTTTATGTGTTAAAGGGGAACATTTTATTGGAGTGTCGATGGGTTGCAGGTTTGTTCTTTGGGGAAGAAGTTGCTGAGAACTTCGAAGCCAGCAGATGAAGTAGCTGATGAGACTCCAAGGTAGTGGAGCAGAGGACCTCGAGCTGTGAGGAGAAGCAGCAGTGAAGAGGAGTGTCACGTGCTTCTGTAGAGGTAGAGAAGCACCATAGTTGCTGGGGGAAACTTCATGGTGTAGCAGCCAAGAGAGCTGTGGAGGACCCTAGCAGAAGGGTGAAGCACCGTAGTTGCTCAAGGAAACTTCATGATAGCAGCCTGGAGGAGCTGCAGAGGATCCTGGTAGTGAAGCCCGGAAGAACCTAAGGATATTAGGGTAGTGAACTTCCAGAGGTGGAAGGGGAAGTTCTGGTGGATTACTTATAGGGAGTTGATAGTGTTTGGTTGTCAGTAGCGTGCAAGACGCAGTGAGAGGTGAGTGACTGTTGGCATTCTTACGTCAAGGAGTTTTTTATACTGAAGTATCAATGAACATTTATACTGGTATATGTTATTGCATTCAAATGCTGGTTTTCTATATATACATTATCTTGCTGATAGTGCAACAGTGTATGTAGGCTTGACCAACTTGAGGAGGTTAATAGTATCAGGTGGTGAACCAGGAGATAGGATACCACTTGATAAGCTGATAATAGAGTTCTGATGGCGTTGGAGTGCAACCTGATTGTGATATCATAGAGTATAGGATTCATTATTATTATATGTGTGTATGTATCGTGTATGTGCTTTGTCCAGTAAATGTGTCACAATTTGCTGGTGTTTGCCCTTGTCCTAGTGAGGCTTCCCAGGAGGTAGTAAAGAAGGAGAGAGGGAGAGAAAGAACCAAGAACCACTGCTGTGGACAGGGTAGGAGGTAATACTAGTAAGTCATAGGGGATTGAGGAGATCATATCTCATAAGGAGAGAGTGGGGAGTCACAGCGGCTCGAGTGGGTGTGTGCACGTGACAACGAGGCTAAGTGTTGGAGCCGCATCCCCTAAACGTGTGACGTTGAGCCCCTCTCCAAGAGCCAGAAGCGCCGAGGGTGATCTCCTAGTATAAGCACTCTGCCGAGTTGTGGGTTGGGTTGTCCATAGAGAAGGATCAACGACGACAACACCAACCAACCCACAGTCTATAATAAATTGGGGGCCTGTGTCCGGGAGAGTGAACTGACACACCCACACCCTGTCCAAGAGTGGATTTGTACACCCTTGCTGAAATAGATAAACTGTGTGACCGCAGGTGTATACTCTCTCTCTTGGGAAGACTCACAGGACAAGATGGATAAGGTGCAAGCATTTGTGGAGTCAGGCAAGCCTGAGGACTTGGAAGGTTGCACGAGGGATCAATTGAAACAAATAGCAGAAAAATGTGGCATCAGGTTGAAAGCATCTAAAGTAGCTGGGATGAAGGATGAGATCCTGAGGCAGTTAAGAGCCAAAAATGAAGCGGCAGAACAAGGAGCCCAGAAAGGAGCTGAAAGTGGAAAGGAGGATGATGGGCAGGATGAAGTGAGATCCCAGGGATCGAGTAGGAGCAGCAAGAGTAGCCGCAGTAGTAGGAGTAGCCGAAATAGGAGCTTGGAGAGATTCCAGTTAGAGCTCCAGATCCAACAACAGCGTGAGGAGAGACAGATCCAGCTGGAAAAGATGAAGTTAGAACTCCAGATGAAAAATGAAGCAGAGAAGGAAAAAGAAAAAACCAGGCTGGAAGTAGAAAAAGAGAAAACCAGACTGGAAGTAGAAAAAGAGAAAACCAGAATAAGGGAACTGGAGTTGGAACAAGAGAAAGAAAAAGAGAAAACCAGAGTAAGAGAACTGGAGTTGGAACAGGAGAAAGAAAAAGAGAAAGCAAGACTAGAGGTCGAAAAAGAAAAAGCCCAGGTCGAAAAAGAAAAAGAGAGAACAAAACAAATGCAGATAGAAGCGAATAGAACCTTGGCTGAGCAAAGGATTGAACATGGGTTGCCAGAGAGCACCACCCAGGTATCACACCCACCAGATGTTAGGGTTAGGGAGAAGGACATTCCCTTGTTTGTTCCCGAAGAGGCAGAGAGCTTTTTCGAGCACTTTGAAAAAGTAGCCAGCATCAAGGAGTGGCCACAGGAGGAATGGGCCCAGCTGGTCCAGTTAAGATTGACCGGTGCAGCCAGGGAGGCATACACCCAATTGTCACTGGAAGAGTGCCAGGATTATGCCACAGTAAAGAGCAGCATATTGCGCTCGTTTCAGTTAACCCCAGAAGCTTATAGAAAGCGCTTCAGAGAGATGAGCAAAGTTGGAGCATGTACGTTTGCTGAGACAGCAAGAGATCTGGAAAGACGATTCCAGAAGTGGATTGAGGCTGCTGGAGTCGGATCTTACGCTGACCTGAAGCAACTGATGGTCATGGAGAAGTTCTTGGAGATGATGCATCCCGAAACAAAGTTCAAGATCCAAGAAGCAGGGATAATGGAGGTGAAAGATGCCGCAGATAGGGCGGATATGATTACTGAAGCATACAAGAGCTTGAGGGAGAACAGAGTGAGAAGCGAGGCGAGACGCAGCAATGGCAGATCCAGTGGAGTCTGGGGAGGAAGAAATTATGAAAGACCCAGAGGAGTCTGGGGTGAGAAAAATTTTGATAAATGGGCAGATAAACGTAAGTACCCTAAAACTCAGAAGAGTAGGTCGCGCACTTTGTCTGAAAGTGAAGATGGAGGAGCTAAACGAGAAACTAATCGTGATCCAGGGAATCAAGAGTCCAGTAAAGCCCCACAGAGTACAAATAGTGTGCCTGGCCCGAGGAACTCTCATGTGAGTGGACAAAGTCAGAGCCGCTTTGGTACGTATAGGAGAGATTTCTCCCAGATGAGATGTTACAATTGTAACGGATTGGGTCACGTGATGCGAGATTGTCGGCAGGGCAAGAGAGTTGTGACCCTGGCCATGTGTGACCCCCGAGGTAAATATACTAATGTGTTCGAAGACAAACCACAGAGAGCGAACTTAGTGAACGAGAGGTATAGACCGTTCATGAGCAAAGGTTGGATCAGTGTAGGAGGCCAACCTGAGGTAGAAGTTGGTATCTTAAGAGATACCGGAGCTAATCAGAGCTTGATTGCGAGAAGCCTGATTAGGAATGGTCGACGGTTAGCTGGCAGTGGGAAGATGAAAGTATATGGGTTATTGTCTGAGAGTGACATGCCCGTTTGTACTGTCCAGCTAAGGTCAGAATATGTGTCGGCAGAGGTGATGTTGGGAGTATGCCCCGACATACCTATTCCAGGAGTCGAAGTGATCCTGGGGAATGACTTGTGCGGGACAAAGGTGTTGCCGAGAGTCATAGCGGAGACTGTGCCAGAGGAGTGCCCAGAAGGCCATGGCACGGGTGGGACACCTGAGAGTGTGAACCTGACTGACATCCGAGGAGATGAGTCAGGAGACCGCCAAGCCATTGAGTACCCTGTCTCGGTAGTGATGAAGGCAGAGGTGGCCGACGAGGGAGACACTGGAGAAGGTGAGACAGTGTCGATTAAACCAGTGGAAGATATCGACGTAGATATAGCATGGCTGTTTGATGAAGGTCCAGCCCAGGAAAATGAAGTCTCGGTGAGGTCAAAAGTGAGGATGACCCAGCCGAAGAAGAATCATGTGAAGAGAGCGGACCTGAGTAGAGCCCAGACTGCTGAAATTAAGAGTCGGAAGGCGAATGCAACTGTGCTGAGTAGGAATGAGGAAGGATGTGGACATACTGAGGACGGAAATGGAGCGTCAAGTGGTCCACGAGCACAGACGCATAGGGATAGTGGAGTTAAGTTGTTTGAGATGTCAGGAGTTGACATGTTTCACAGAAAACGTGGAGGAAAGATAGTGAAGAAGAGTAGTAGCCGAGAAAATGAAAGGAGAAGAGACAGTATGTGTGGAGAGATGCTTACGAGCACTCTAGGAGAGGTAAAGCGACATGTACGGTCGAGTGCTGTTGGATGTAATACAGTGCCCGAAGAAACTTTTAGGGAACGAAGAAGAGTTGAAGGAGAAGAAATGGAGTTGTATAGAGGTGAGAAGTGGGGGAAGAGGAAGATGATACAAGCATGGAGGAATAGAGGAAAGCCGAGGACTCGGTGGGAGTCGAACAGGATGAGGTCTCAGATAAATGAGGAGACGAAAAGGGGGAGCGTCGGTGAAGACGATGGAGTGAAGTATGATGACAGGAGACGAAAGTATAATGGCAGTAGATGGAAGTGTGAAGACGACAGAGGAGGTACAGACAGTAGATGTCTGACTCTGGACGTGAAGAGAAGAAGACGAGGAAATGGAGGGTGGAAACAATAAGTAGAGTGGACCAATGGATTGCAGGCGTCCAAGGAGGACAGCCTAGCCAAGAGGTGCCAGAGAAGTCAAATCGTTTGTGAGAAGACCATGTTTCTGGAGAGTTGTGAGCCGGATGTTGCAAGGAGCAACGAACTAATTGTAGACTTCTAAGGGAGTATGTAAACAGACTAACCGGTCGAACCAATCGGTTAAAGAACGAGACAGTGTGGTGGCGGATGTATTATCCCGAGCTTTGCCACTGGAATAACTCTCAAAAATAAGGGGAGGGGAGTGTTATGATCTCAGCCTGCAGGAGAAACGAGTCTCCCTCCTTGAGAGTTATTCAGCAAGCCTGACCTAACTAGAAGGTCTAGCAAATATTGAGGTGATAACCCATATGAAAAATGGCTGTTTGGATATGTGTAACAGTTTGAGATTATGGGTAATGAAGAAGAAAATAGATAAATGACTGGCTAGGAGATGTGGACATTTTGCTGGAGGCGTGAGGCTCGCTTCCGGAGGACCTTGACCTCACTTGAGTGCCAGACATCGCAGGGGGAAGCCGCGCTCCGTTTGAGCTCCCGCCTGGTGATATATCTCTAAGAGAAGAGAAGTGTGCAGACGTGCCAGCTGTGGAATTGAGCTGAGAACGTTGTGGTGTCAAGTCTTGGACGGCGAGGAGAGTTTAATAAGCTACTCAGAGGCATTTTCGTGGGCTGTGTGGAGCGCCCTGACCAGACGCCGTCAGAGGAAAAGCGCCCTCGATCAATTAATCTGTGGTAAGCACGATATACGCCAGTTCATAGTGATCACTTGTAGTTGGTCGTGTGCCCAGCGACAGTAGCGATGTTTATTTTATAAGTTAGACATGTTTTAATAAGGCAGAAAGCCTGAAATAAGAGAGTGGAGAGGGAGGAACACGGAGCGACGTCCGCCCCCTCTGAGCGCTGGCGGACGACTGAAGGAGCCTGGCTCTTGACGGAGGAAGACCCTCCCAGCGAGTGAGGACCGCCGCCAGGCGAGGTGGAGTATGGACCCGCCCAAAACGGGGGAGTCCACTCCCAGCAAACACAAATCATCTACACAACGTTCGCCTATCTCTTCCCATAGGTGTGGGAATGATTTGCATTGAGAATGGTGCAGGAGAGCCTTTGAGAAACTTTTACTCAAAAAATCCAAACACAAAGGTTTAATTATAAATAGTTTTTCTACAATTATTTTCTTCCAAATGTAAAACAAATAGTTTTTACATGTTTAAATATAAAATTTATGGTGTTTTTTTGTAAAATTCATTAATAAATTGTGAATGATATATATTGGCTGAGTGAAACCTTAAAAATCCATTTAGTTATAATATGAACAGAAAAAAGTAGTTTTCCAAATTTTCTAAAAATCGCTCTTTTTAACACAATTTGACTCCTTATGCATTCCACTAAACACTAATATCATGTTTAAATATATAATTTATGTATTATTCCCTAAGATAATTTATATAAATTATAAAAGTTGCTGGAAAGTGGTGAGAAAGAATCTGAAAACGTTTTGTTGTCTTATATTGGCGTGTTCTTATTAACTAGAGTGAGTAAGAGTGAGCGAGAGTGGGTAAGAGTGAGTAAGAGTGACTGAAGGTGAGTGAGAGTGCCAGAGAGTGTGTAAGTGTGAGTAAGAGTGAGTATAAGTAAGAGTGACTGAGAGTGAGTAAGAGTGACAGAGTGAGTAAGAGTGAGAGTAAGGGTGACAGAATGAGTAAGAGTGAGAGTAAAGTGATTGAGAGTAAGGGTGAGTATGAGAGTAAGAGTGATTGAGAGTTAGAGTGAGAGTAAGAGTGATTGAGAGTTAGTGAGAGTAAGAGTGATTGAGAGTAAGAGTGATTGAGAGTAAGAGTGATTGAGAGTAAGAGTGATTGAGAGTAAGAGTGATTGGGAGTAAGAGTGATTGAGAGTATGAGTGATTGGGAGTAAGAGTGATTGGGAGTAAGAGTGAGAGTAAGAGTAAGAATGAGAATAAGAGTGATTGAGAGTAAGAGTGATTGGGAGTAAG